>NW_020653200.1:10276056-10302687 GCF_003589595.1 Hyposmocoma kahamanoa
ATTGAATAACAAAAACAATTGAAAGTCGATATTCAAATGTTTCAAATTTAAAAAAAAAAAATCACAGAAACCATTTGAAAAAAGTTTCATTCGAAAACCTCAAACCATGAAGATTCTATGAAAATTCAAAGAACCTATTGCAATAAAACGGCAATTTCATACTTTAACCCCTGATATTTAATACGCCCAATATTATTTCTTATGTTACCATTTCAATGTACAGCAAAATTGTTGCTTGGGATTGAAAAAGAAAAAGAAAATTGCTATAACTAGTATAAAACCTATATTACACCAATTTTAGAATAATTTCGTCAATGTTATTTGATGACTGTTCTGTTAGTATATACAATACTTTAAAATTGACATTCGTAGTCCATAGACTCCCATTATGATTACTGTTCGAGGAAGTTGGACAATCCCTGATGTGAGACGAGCGTAACCGTAAGACAATTTTGTATAAAAATAAAAATAATAATAATAATAATCGATCGATGCAGAAGGCGGTCCTGCTCGATACGACACGTATTGTTCGCCGGTTCTTGAACCTGAGCCTCTGATCTCGGCCGACTGTGCCATTGCCGGGAAATACAGCCTCTCCCATTTAAAAACTCAAAATTAATCTTTTAGACCTTGGGAGAGGCGAGAGTCTAAAATAGATAATAATAATAATAATAACATGATAACAACGCAAACACTCAACTTAGCCCCGAACATAGCCCCGCGCTAGGGAAACCCTGTGTCGCGGGTGCCATGGACACACACATAGACAACCACAAATTACACCCGAACTCACAAGAGAAATAAATGTAGGCCATATACATATTTTTCCCGGCCTGGGAAGGAATCTGGGACCTTTGCGTGGCGATCCGGCATGGTAACCGTTCAACCACGGAGGCAGTTAAATGAATTTTTGCACATTGTGTTAGGGTTTTTGATGATGTATTAAAAATAGTTAAATATGTATTAGTAAAATGTTAAAAGACTTAAAAGTGTGGATAAGCATGAGAAAAGCTTTAATGATTGTTAATATTTTAGTCATTGTTAAAATATTTACTTACAGGAAATTAAACTATTTTTCTGGATTTAAATATATTAATTTATATTATATACGTATATTTGTTTTTTTGTGGCATGCAACAGTCAATCGTGACCATGGGACCTGTAAAGGGTCCGAAACGTCGGTTTGTTTGGAAAAACAAATATACACGATTAAAATTAGGAAAAATAGTTTCATTTCCTGTGTGTAACAATCGCGAAAACCTAAGAACTCGATATATTTACACAATTAAAGATTTCAAAGTTCATTTTAAATAAGTAGAAAAAACATCGATCATGCGTAATTAACTGGAACATTATCGCATATTTCTAACAAATTAAATACACCATGTTTACCTACGACCTCAGTTTCATCGCAAACCCAAAAGAGTTTTAGTACAAAATGGTAATATGCAGATTTGTTTCTATTTGCAAAGATTACTGGGAAGTATCAGGAAAAAGATTGCGTGCCAGACTTTTAGACGATTTTACAGATATTCAAGGTTACCGCTCTGGTTTCACTTTGCTTTTCGATAGCCTCATTAGACAAGTACATAATAATAATACACAAAAAGATCCCCCTTAGATCGCATTTATCGGAATCTGTACTGATGTCACTGAAGTAATCGTTGTTTCCAAGGTAAGCGAGGAGACGATTGTTAAATGCACATTCCATATTCTTGCAAGTACGGCAATAACTAAGATAGGTTTACAGTTGGTAGGTTTGACTCAGCTTCCTTTTTTAGGCACACGTTGCACTTATGCTAGCTTCAATAACCTAGGAACTACGTCAGTCTTAAATAAGAAGCGATACAAGCGTGTGAGAATGGGAAACAATGCAGGCCATCGAGTATATAACCAGAAATAGAGACGAAGTAAGGGCCATATATTTCTGGTAACACATTAGCGATACAGCTCTTATAAATATCAACTCTCGTTTGCACTGAAATATATAAATATATATATTAGTAGTTGACTAACCTGTGTGTACGTATCCGTATATTCCAAAAAATATTCTGTATTTATTGTAATAAATATAATTCTGTTCTGTTCGGTGGTGTGGGCAAAACAGCAAAATATCTAATTACAAAACAAACGGAATCACATTTCATCGGTAATTAAATATATAATATTTAATTTTGCAATTTTCGTCCATTATAGCAAAGCTCAAGTGAACTGGCCGATTTGAAGTGAAACAGTTGACGACACCCATTGACGATACCCGTCAATTGTTTCGAACTCGGACTAGCCAATCGGAGCGCAGTTGTCACAGTAATGATATGGCAGAATAGTTTTCAAACACTCACAAATTAAATGACATTTCGTCTCTATTTCTGGTTATATACTCGATGATACAGGCACTCAATTACACAGGACAATTGTTGGTATTTTATCTGGCCCACTAGCAAGTCTAAATTCATATAAATTCGCAAACTTTCATAGTACCCCTTTTGGCTTATGTACACATGGAACGCCACCTCGTTGCAGCCAACCTGAGGAAAGGTAGATGGTACGTTCCTAGCGTCATCCAGATACTAATACTTGGCAGAGAGTGAAGAGACAAAGTTTGTTTCTCCTCAGCATTATGGACCAACGAACAATCCAGTTTCAGCAGAGGTGATAGAGATGGGTGACTGTGAAATTTTATTTCGAATGAAAGACTTGCTGCCTACTGAAAACAGACTAGTTTGGTTGCATTTTTGGCAGTTTAGTTAAAGGCTTTCCTCATTCCGATTCTGTGAACTCTGCATAATCGACCATCTGCTCAGTCTTTGTACGCGGACTGTTCCTGGGTTACAATTATACAATTACAATCAGTGCTAAACGATGAACGTGTTTGAGGTTCATTGGGCACATTGGATTAGAACACTCAGATTTTGGTACGACGCAAAAACTAGCGTATACCCGGGGTAGCTAAGGTACGCCACGTCAGCAGTATTTTATGAGTGGCTTTGCTACACTAAGCCTGCTTGCATCATCGCTCTCGAACATCGCGTGTCACGCCATCAATAATATATACATACCTATATTATTATAGTAATTAATTAACAAAGTTGAAAATTTTCTTCCTCCTTTCTCCTACTCTGCGTACTTAACAATTTGTAAAAACATGTATGATTTCATTCAAAATAGTATATTTACATAATGGTTGGCTTGGCGGGTTTCAAATAAGCAATAATGTTCCTTAAATCCATTAATACCTTTCTCATACGAGGATCTATCGTTCGAATCGGCTTTGCCTCACGGCATTTCACCACTGTGGCGTATTCTGGTGGATTCAAAGACATCTGACGCCTGTAACGCTGAAGATTAAACAAAAACAAATAAGAAAAAAAATTAACAAACAAAAGTTGATAAAAAAGAAACAATGGTAAGAAAATTTCCTTTATAAAGGATTACCGACGGTTTGGTTTTCCTGATTCTTTTCAGCTTTATAGTAGTTACGAGCTTGTTATTAAAATGTGGCACAACAGCAACTCAATTTACAAGTCATTGGGGCGTACGAGCGATTTTATATTTAGACTCGTCGAATTACTATCCGAGCACCACAAAGAACATGGTTCATAAAAATTTGTGTAATAAGCAACTCTAGACCCCAACTAAAAAAACATAAGCCTGTGTCCGTAACTTTAAAAATGATAAAGAGGATAAATTTTAACATGTTAATTACCGAATAGAATTGTTGGATGGAACACTAGAAATTCTTTTTAACTTAACTAAGAATATTCTTCAGTTTGCTCGGATTTATAGTGAAACGCGGGTGTATTCTAATATTTGCTTCAAAATTTACGCACGTTAAACATTACATGTACTCGATGAATATTACAGATAGTTTTCCGTAAATTCGAAATTCAAATACGTAATATATTCTTCAGACTAACCTCTGATTAAACTTCAGTCATGTGTCGAAATAAAAGCGTATTCTGAGAGATTCACTGAAATCACGACATGATCGTTTTTAGTAAACAGTAAATAAGCTCGTATTTCCATCGTATTGATTAGTGGTTCATTTTGATATATTAATGGAATACGTTTTTTTTATCTACTACATAGGTCCACGTGTTGAAATGCAATATCCGGGAAAATGCTGTTTCAAGAGTTTCATATAGCTGTGCAAAACAATACAACGTATTGTATTCATTGCGTATTCGCTATCAACTATAAAGCTATCCTTCAAATGGAGATTAATGCTTCCAAAGTTCGAATCATTGTCAGTAGTTCTGCAAGTAGGTACAAAGGAATATATGAAGAGGAAAAGATGAAAGTCGGGCTATGTTCTATCTGATGATTGTAGGTCATAATAACAAACACTGCGACAAACAAAGACCTAGATCACGTTGCAAAGAATTACGCCGTAAACGAAGACTACTTAAGTAACCCTTTGTTAAATCACATTTATTTAAGTACATGTATATAAACAATACTATTCAGTGGAATTCAATTCTTGCAAAACATGCTGCAACTCAAAATTGCTCGATACCTGTGAATTAATGCAAAAACTTACTTCCATGTCCAGGGTATTGTGTTGTCCGGGTACGCTATGATGCGGATGCACGTAGAGATGATTGCCGGCCAACGTGTGTCGGCGAGGGTCGTCGCGGCGGGAGGTGCGCCCGCGCGACGGCCCCCGGCTGGCCTCCCCGTCCGACAATCCCCCTATAAAAGGGATAATATTACAATTTCTGCCATTGGAACTATGAAAGAAGAAACCCTAAAGCTATTAATTTAATTGACTGACCAATAGCAGTAATTAATTTAACTATTACATTAGTATAGTATAGATATGTCTTGAAATGACAGAAAGCCGAAGAATAAAGACGCATACTGCCCAGTTTTCTACGCTTTTAGTACTACTCAATTACGTAAGGATTCGAAAAAAATTATATGTTTTTTTATTATAAACTTGGTTTGTAGGTAGTTGATTACAGATAACGTTAAAGTTATCATCATCGTCATTATCATCACTTTAGCTGAAAGACGTCCACTGCTGGACATAGACCACCCCTAAGGACCATAACAATAACCAGTCTTGTGCTGCTTGCATCCATCGGATTCCCGCAACCTGTAACAGGTCATCGGTTAACCTTGGGGGTGGTCGACACTCGAGAACTATTTCACCCCTTTGGCCATCTGTTCTGCGAGCAATGTGCCTAGTCCACAGCCACTTAACTTTTACAATTCTTAGTTAAAGTTTTCAAATTTAAGCTAAGTCCTGTCTCAAATTATGTTCATAAAAAGACGCCTCTTAGGAATTGATGCTACAAATTCACTTTATATAAGCACAATAATTGGTAGCTGAAACTACCTAAGAGAGTCCTCCCTCCTTAGTACTATTTAGATCGCAATGATATAGCCGTTGAATATAAATTCCAAGCCTTCGCTCGCATCCCACTTGATGAAACATTCGCGTTTCAGATAAAATGTATCCTTTAGAAACTCGTCGGATTTGCACAATACATATATTTGATTTTATTTTCTGTACTATTTTCAGTACTTTTCAGTAGTAGAAATTTTACTGGTCCTTTTTTCAATTTCAACATATTGAATTTCTTTCTACAGTTGTGATTGTATTACTATTTTTTTATTTCTGTGTATAAAATTTTTCTTATCTTACATAGCTCTGGATAAAATTATGAAATCCGAATAGGCAGGTTCGCAAATTTATATTTTATATATCTTTAGTACCTGCGTTCACCTGTATATACGTTTATACCCTTGTGCCGTTATTTACAATTTTCAGTCATTGACTTACAAATAAATGGACGACGGGTCTAATACAAAAACCACGAAAAAAATGTCCCAAGTCAACCTATTCGAAATTTAAATTGTAATGTCATCGCAGTATCGCGCTGTCAGTCGAACAAATGAAGACTAAAGCGGAGTTTGGCGCTCTGTATACGATTTTAGCGCCTTACAAATGCGGACACTTTTTAGCGCGGACCCGACGTCCATATAATTGTAAGTCAATGTTTTCAGTTGTCAGTTTGGCTATTGACATTTACATTTGCATTAAATGTACTACTTTTTGAATTTCCAATATTTGCTTTGTAATATCTAATATAATAATATCTAAAATAATAATAATAAGGCCATAGTTACACTTACGTATATTCTATTTTTTTAATATAATATGTCGGGATATAATCGTAAAGGAAACGTTGAGGAAAACACCCTTACCACTGATTTAGTCCGGAATTACATAAGAAACGTTCGTAAGTAATTAGTACGAAAGAAAAAGAGATGGATCAGGTTGAAATGGATTTTAAAGGTCACGCGGCAAGTTCACAAGGAGCAGCCGCGCCCGGTTGTTCAGTTTCCAAGTACCTCTCACAGGAAGCCCCTCTTGTCAATGCGCATTTGTTTATAAGCAAAGATATTGAACAACAACTTCACTCCTTATTTTCATATGGCCACTCTGCTAACGGTAGGACCACGTCAGATGACTGATAAAACTAAACAGATTCAAACGCCACCAGTGCTACCCCCTCTGTGACTTCACACAGCATGAATTGTCCAACTGACGTAATATTTCTAAAAAAGAAACCATTGCCGAGATTAGTTTTTTTTTATGTATCAAGAGACGACACGCCAGTCCATAACAGTTGCAGTGCCACTCAGAGCTTTAAATCGCAAAGATCTGAGGGACACTGACACTGCGCCCGTCACCCTGAGACATAAGTTGACAAGTCCCATGTGCCTGATGAACTCCTTCACAAAGATATCTACTGCTACTAAACTTATTAATTGGCTACAATTAATGGAGTAAGTATACAATGTCATTCTGATTCGAAAACAATGTGTCACGATAACGATCATGTAGGTACTATATTTTATTTAGTATAAATAATTGGATGGCGGGCGCCATTACAATTGCTTGTTGTGTAAATTAAAATTAATTAGCATTGTGTTAGTATTCGGTTCATTGAGTGGCAGTGGGTGAAGTCGGGCTGTGGACGATGAAGATGATAAGTGGTTCAAAACACTTTATTTTATACCGAGGGTCTACATGACTTCACAAAGCTAGTAGGAAGAATTACTAACAACAAAAAAATATTGAGTACTAGACCTGTGCCCTAAATTTCACGCACATTTGAACACACACTCATATGCGCACGCACACATTCATCGCGCTCTCACACCGAGTGGTCGTTGTGTGGAGTCCACGGCCGCCGCGCAGCGACCGCGTGCATCTAACTGTTATGGCAAAATACTATTTCAGAAGGAATACTATTATTCCTAGGATATTTTGGAGTAATTTCAGTTCTGTGATCAGTCAGTTTATACATAGTTCAATAGTCAAAGCGAATTAATGTCGACAAGTAATCGTTCGGCTAAAGCGTCAAGCCAGCCCGATATTCGGCAACGTAATCACGGCGCTGTTATTTCCACCTAGAACTCCAAATTTTATCTCGAAGGGTCTGCTATGACATAGCAGTGGCCACCGAAATTACGCTTCATTTATGAATGGGTGATGGCGCTCGCTGTACTATAATTTTGCCAATACTAGTTTCGTTTCCATATCAAAAACTAGAAATACTTATTGACTAGAAATATATGTCAACTAAAAAGAGTAGGTACTTTGTGAGTTACAATCCCAGCAGATTTCTTCCATTAGTATAAGACTATATCCGTATTTATATCTACTACGTTCGCAGTGGCTCCCAATTCGGAGTAAGATAAAGCTTTGTTTAGTGAAATCAAATAAACTAGACACATATTGTAATACTGAATGGAAGATATTAATAGATTGTACGAAGGAGCTAAGAGTAAATTTAGGCGCCACGGCCCATTAAACGTGACGTGACAGAAAGACTTTTGACATCAAAAAATACAGAATTGTAGTTGCTTTTTATCTACGTTTTGCTGTAAGTTTTAGTAAGTAGGTACTATCGTGTGCTTTCATTTAAGTTCACGATAGCTTTGAGGACATTGTAAAAGGGGTAACACATACACAGCTGGGCATAGAATACGTAAGAAAAATTTATATTTTCATTGATGTAATACAACAAACTATAACACATAAAAACTGTCACATCCCAACCAGCAAATTAACCTCATAACGTTAAAGTTATATGGTCAGAACTATATCAGACCTTTTGCAGTTAATTTGTAAAAACATTTAACTTTCGATGTACTTATAACGGCTCATTATCAGAGGTTCGTGTTATTTAAAATTTTATTTATTACTAGCTGCTGCCCGCAACTTCGTTCAACTTTTTTAATATAGTATATAGTAAAAGTTATGTATACTATAATATATTTTTGAGTAATATTTTTAAATTTGATAATTTGATTAAATAGTTTTCAGTTTTTATAGTCTTTTATTTACTTTTGCTTCATGAATTAAAATTATGGATTATATAGTGATATAGAAGTTTTTAAACGTGAACATTGGCTTAGTTTGTTTTAATCTTTTGGTAGTTTATTATATAATTGAGCACCTTTAATAACCCTACCAGCAAAAAGTAATCTTACGTAAATCATAAATGCGTTTTCTTCAAGATCTACTGCATTTTACATTAGTCTTCAAATGGTTTAATAACTTGGGCATAAAATATAAGACTTTTGGCAATGATTCAGTTCTGTATCGGCGTTATATCGTGCTAATGTGGTTCTATTTTTGGCTCAAAAATGCATTTATAAAGGTTATCGATAAATTTTCAATGCCCCCTGAAATTATTATGTTCTAACATTTTTTTTCAGTAATTATTTACACGCACTAGCTTGCCTAAGACAGTTACACGATCCAAACATGCCTAAGTACTGAGAATGTGCTGTTATGAAACTCTTGTGCTAAATATGACTATTTCAGTCTCTTTATATTTGACTAAAGAAATTGGGGTCCCTGATAAGTAAGACCAGATATTATGTTTATAATAAATAGATTTATTGTTTTTCAGAGTATATCTCTCCATGTTCATGTTCATGTTCATCAATGGCTTCGCGGAACGCATTCACCGCCGCTGCCTTGTCGTAATTGTAAACCTCTAAGTTTATCTTAGATTTTCGGAAATAAAGAAAGCCTCATAGTGCAAGGTGTGGACTGTATCACTGTGTCTGGGCGGATGGGTCATCAGCTCCACGTTTGAAGTCTTGAAATACGAGTTCGTTTCCTTAGCGGAATATGCAGACGCGTTGTCGTCGTGAAGGACGATATTGCTTCGAGGACGCTTTTCGCGAAGTTCTTCTTACACTCTGGGCAAGCAGGTGTTCACATACCAATTTGCAGTCCCTGTCCTTGTCCTGATTTGTCGAAAAACGAAGCAACTATTTTCTTACCAGTGCTCTGACTATTCTTAAGTTTCGTAGGCAAATCTTCTACACGAAAGACCCATTCTGAGGACTGGCTTTTTCTTTTCGGTTCAAAGCAGTACAGCCAGGTTTCGTCGTCTGTCACGATATTATATACAGCCAACGATTGTCCTTCATTAAACTTTTTTGTCATTTTACGGCACGAACACGGTATCCGTCTCTTCAGATGCACATGTAATATCTTTTGCACCTGGCTCATTCCAATGACTTTATAATACAAATCGAATTTGCTGACAAATAATTTGTTTGTCAGTTTCAATCAGTTGGCGTACGGTATCAATATTAAATTTGGTAACCGCAGTCGCCGGCCGACCTTCACGTACATCGTCATGGAGATGATCACGTCCATGTCTAAATTCACTGAACCACGAATAGATAGGCCTTCATCACCAAATGCCAATTGAAGTCTCTGACAACTCTCTTGTAGATTTTTTGTAGAAAATTGTGGACCGAAAATATTCACGCCTGAAATAATTGCAATAGCGACTCACAGTTTTGAAAACGACGCCACAATGAAAAGACAAATGACAGTCTCTTATTGTAAAAAGTAACCTACTCACAGAAAGTTTCTTCTTCAATTTTCGTATTTGTTTTTTTTTTAGTTTTCTTTACAAGGGGTCAGTTCCAGGAACTTTCAGTAAGCCCCACGTAATACTAATATGTAATAAAATAAGAACAAATTTTTAGGTTTCATAAGTGTTTGTATGAGAAGTTTTTGCTAGTTGGGATACTTCTGTACCTATGTAACTAATGGTACATATCGTAGACTAAATTTGAAAAGGAAATAGCAATGCAATATAGGGCTTCATATCTATTAAATAAAGTGAATATTTTTTCTCACCAGAATCTGCTTTACGAATGGCTGGAATTTTGCATGCAAATAATATATAATAGTCCAAATAAGATGACCTTCGTGGCCCAACGGTTCGCACTGTCGGCACTACATGAGAAGGTAGTGCCGCGGAGTGAATTCCGTAGTTCTTGGTCCCGGGTTGAATATACCGGGAGTAGAACCAATTTGGGAAATGGACTTTCAAAATTGGTTTTGACCTAGGTGTTCTGGGTAGTACTGCGGAGTGACTTCCGTAGCTCTTGATCCCAGGTTCGATTCCCAGTAGAATCAATTTGAGAAATTAACTTTCTAATTATTATATATTTATTATTCTATATTGCAAATTAGTTCGGGTTTTATTTAGCATTCAAAGAAATATCCACTTTATTTAGTAGAAATGAAACTCTATATAGCGTTGTGTTGTATTGCATACTGCCTTTCAAAAAATATGCCTTATTGTTGAGAAGTTAAGTTTGTATTTGTATTGCCCGTGGCGGCGCATCGCGACTTTACCCTTTTGTTTGAAGAAATATACCTATACTTTATTCAGTAGAGAATATGATCTATAGTAGGCATATTGAATTTTATAAAGTGCGAACCATTTAAAAAAATTTTTTGAAAATTTTTTGGTTAATGAAATATAAATTATCGTATCTTGTAAATAACAAACTTTATCTGGCATTTGCTCGTCTTATTGCAGCGCCGCGTCGCGAAGCCCGGTGGCGGAAATACGTAGCGCCCCTAAAGGTTGAGCAACCCCAGGTCCTTAGAAAATAAGTACCTACGCTATCTTCCTAGGATGATGCGAGAAGTCGTTGAAACTAAAATAAAATAAACAGGGAAGATGGTTTCTTCGTACCACCTCTATGGGACCCATTATTCTCTGATGAAAAAACCCAAACGAACATATGACTATTTTTGATTTGTGGTCGCTAAAGTTTTTTTGTTATTGGATATCATGATGTTTTTACCACCGTGATATTCATTTATTTTTTGTGAAAATACTCCACCAGTTTGTTATTATTATCGATACAAGGTGCGAAGAAACAAAGAAAAGTTCCTTCAACCCGATTACACACGAACCACCGTCTGTTGCCTCAACATCCAGTCGGGTCGAAGCAATCTTTATAACAATAATAATTATTTTACATTTTGTCCAAATTAATTTTGGATAAAACGTGGTTTGGTGGAAATGTGATTTAGTAAAGAACACATAATATTCAGAAGATGCAATGAGACTCAAAATTGTTTTGATGTATTTCAATTTTTTTCTTATAGACTATATAATAATTGTAACTTTTTTCTTTAAAAAAACCGACCTCAAAGGTTTGGTCATCGGCTTTTTTATTGGAATTACATCTATTTGCTAAGTTTTATTGAAATTGGTTAAAAGAAAGTGAGCGAAACCGGATTCATCGCCTAGTTTGCCACCCTTAGAGGTGGAATATTTTCTTCAAACGGAACAAGTACTGAGGTACCGTCTTTCCAACAAAAAAGAATCATCAAAATCAGTTCACAAATGCATACTGACGTACTGGCGCGCGCCGGAGTAATCGCGTTGTTACACACACAAAAATACAGTCGATTGAGAACCTCCTCCTTTTCTAAAGTCGATTAAAAACAGAAAATGCGGGTAGTGAACTATGGTGGCCGAAACACAACATTTCCGCAAAATTTAATTTTTTTAATATGTTTTTCAACGGAAATATCACAGACCACATAAATGAATATATCAATTTTGCTCGATTGTTATTAGAGATATTTAAATGATTTTCTTTCTCCCGTGTTCCGTAATAAATACGTCAGGGGATTATGAGCTTATTTCACAATAGGAGAGTATATTTTATTTCTAAAAAGCATATATCGTGCAATGAATTTCTCCGCGTCTACCACACTCGCTTTAAAACCTGCGCAATCACTAAATGTTCTTTGGTGTATAAAAATATGGTAGTTAAATTAATATATTTTTTGTAACTGTAGTTCAGAATAGGGTAGTTTACATTAATACAATATTACAAAATAACTTGATTGATTGATGACTTTACCATTTCAGTATATCGTGACTACTGTAAAGAGCCCGAATTGGGTTGTTAGAAGAAACATGCGCCATTTAGGGTGTATTCCAGAACTCTACTCAATACTCAAGTCAGGACATGAGTATTGCAGTGAGCACTGAAAATCATACTCAAGTCCTTGCCATTACGGTCGTATTTCCAGGCTTGTGTTGCCAGTGCAATCCTGACTTGAGCATTGAATAGAGTTCTACGACCCTGAGATCCAAAAAAATGTTGTATTTCCAACGTGTAGCAATCGCAACCGCGAAAACAAAAAAGAACTCTATTTGACAATATAGTTACACATCGATTTCAGATCCAACTTCACTTGTTCAACACTATTACATAGCACGATAATTTTCACCCAACAGAAAACATATAAATTACATCGTTATGAGGTAATTTTTTCCAAATTATTTCTTGATTCCAAGTTGAGTGTGAAACGTATAAGGTATTTTGAGGAAACTAAATTTAGAGTGCCGTTATTGCGACCAGCTATGATAAGGTTTGTAACAAGGAATGGACATAATTTCTAGTGCAAACAACACTATCCTCAATCGGGCGCTTCAGCCGAGTCGAGGAGTAGAACTCCGCAACGCACCCCCTTGGGGAATCGCACTGTAGTTAGGTATCAGTACTATCGCTTTAAGTACACAAACAATAAAAACTACATTTAAATTTGCTAAGAAAATTAGGTTCTAAATTATTAACGTAAATTATGGCATGGGCGAATTACTATGCAATTGTGACTTGCCTGACTAGGAGGGCCACTAAGCTAGAAGTAGAAGGGACATTACACTTGTAATGGATTTAAGGATATTCAATGTTCATAAATTACCAAATCCCAAGTAGCCAAATAGATTTTGGTTATTTTCGATACCTACAAAGCTACAATAAACAATATGCTTGCAATAGTCTCTGAGACAAATAATGTCTATTAAAGTTTATTTCTATACTATATAAACGAAAAAGTTTAAAACTTGATATAAGAGGATGATGGCGTTCAAAAGATGCAACACCAACAAAACTCAAATACTACATTCTAAGAATTGTGCACAATCATTATTTCACTACGGGCGTCCACGACAATACAAACAATCCACATATTTCACTTGATCCGTATTCATCATATTCCTGATCAACTTAAAGCGATATAATTATTACGTTAGAATCCTCATTTCATACAAAAGATTAACGATTATATCTCATTCGCCGACGTCTCATTGTTAATATGCTTCATAAATACCAACAAATTCACATACAGCTTGAAAATAAATTACACTAAAACTGAATTATTGCAATGCCATCCTTATCCGTAAGTGAAACTGGCTTTAATTTAACATATGCCCAAAATGCGTAAAATTAAACATTTTAGGTTTATAAGAAACAGCACGCGCAGAAAGACACAAAAACTACTGACAAAAACTAATCTATCGGTAGAGCTAATAAATAGTCTATTATGCATAATGCATTCTGTTGAGGTTCTTTATAATGAGAGGAAATGCTAGAGCAACAAAAGGGAATCCGATTACTAGAAATAATGCAACCTTGTAAGAATACATACAGAATGTTTTGTATTTTCCGGAGCGACACTGAATAAATCTTGGGACAAATAAACTGGTTGGCATGAGGCAATGTATACGCTTATATGATAAGATTCCGGATGATATTCAAAATATGAGATTTACAAGGCCAAAACGAGTACTAATAGTGATAAAAAACATTACGCCTAAGGTAATACGTAATACAGCGTCTGAGAACTTGGACGACAAAGATTCAAGGTGAGAAGTGATATCTTGGATTTTTGTCATTCAAGTGCTCAGAAGCTTTAAATTACCTTAAACTTAAAATTTTTGTTTCACTATAGTGTAGTGAGTGACCCGTTCAGCTCTAGTGGGTTGTCCTAATATTTATCATATCTGAAATAAATATTGTAAATGATAAATGTACACAAAACTTTGTTTACAAAGAGTAAGCCCTAGAGTTTCTTACTCAATCTTCTCAGGGGAATCTGCCTTACGAATGAGTAACAAGCGGAGATAGAAAACTATAATAATATCTTTTAAGACTGATTGCCATGTTGTTGTTTATCTTTCAGAAACCAGTGTGATGATAATTGTTAAGCTGAATTTAAAAAATGTTTAATAACAGTCCCATTATAACTCGAAAAGTCAAGTGTCAAAAGTCGAAATGGTTTTTTTTTATAATTTCAAGTGACGGGACGAACAAGTCGTGCTCCTGATGGTAAGCTACACGCCTGCCCATAACAATTGCAGTGCCATTTAGATCTTTAAATTGCAAAGATCTGAAGGACAATGCCACAGCACCCGTCACTCTGAGACATAAGTTGTCTAGTCCTATGTGCCTGTAATTTCACCAGCAACCCTTCCCTTCAAAATCGGATATGATCGTCACTTTATTTGTTAAAAGGCATTAAAGATGTGTAATTAACTAAGGTTTCTGATTTCTCGACAATTTTTTTTGATTTGTAGAGCTTTTCGAGTTGTTAGAAAAATAACAATCGCCATAATCAACTATATATATGTAATATAATAAATAAAAACACAAATTACATGAACTTTTGTAAAGTGGTTGTCGCCTGGGTGTTCTAGGTGCCCCGGAGTGAGTTTCGTGGCTGTTGGTCCCGGGTTCGATTCTCCGGAGGATCGATTTGGGAGATGAACTTTTCGAAATTGATTCTGGTTTGAATATTTGGTTATAAGACAACCACCAAAGTTCGTAGCTCGCGCAGCCTGACGTCTCTCGGCTGCTGTCTGCCTTTGAAACAAATATACCTTGTTATTGAGAAGTTAAGTAACACTTTATATTGCTCGTGGCGATATGTGCAGCTGACGATTGCCGCGCGCCGTGCTTCTTCTTTTGGCAGAAGAAATACTGTTTAGTAGATAGTAATATGTTCTATACTATAGTGCAATTTATAACGCTAACGCTTGACGCCGCCGGGCGCGACTTGCTGTATCTTATGTTTAATTTTTGTTTAAAGTAGAACCTTATCGGGTAGGAGACAATGTTTATGGTGCATTGCTCGGTTTGATGCATGGCATCGTCGCGACGCCTAGCTAAGGCAATTTAAGGCGACCCTAGGAAGAACTATCAGAAGAAGGAATGCAAAAATCTCCTAACTTTTAAAGCAATTATTCAGTTATTAAAAAAGGTAATTTGATTTCTCAAAATTTTGAGTTATGTGAGATACCCAACTAGCAAAAAATAGTCTTAAATAAATCATCTATGCGGTTTCTTCAAGATCTACTGCATTGTACATTAGGCTTGAAATGGTTGTATTGATCTTTAATAACCGATTTGGGTACAAAATATAAGACTTCTAGCATTGATTCAGTTCTGCATCGGCATTGTAACGCGAATGACGGTAGTGCGAAGACGGTTGCGCGAAAGTTTAAATGCGCGATAGTTCATTTGCGCGAATGGTCAGTTTCGCGAAAGCTTGAATGCGCGATAGTTCATTTGCGCAAATGACGATAAAACGAAGACAAATTTGCGAAAGCTGGAAGGCAAGACAAAGAAAATGACAAAAATTGCGACTGACATGATCTTTTTTTATAAAAATTACATTACCAAATTCTATTAAACCATCAGTAAATTGCGTGTGTGTTACTGCATGTTGGGTAAAATATATATGCGCAGTTTTTTGCCGGTAGGTTATCGATAAATTTTCAATGTCCCCTGAAATTATTATGTATTAAAAAAAATATTTTCTTAATATATTAAAAATTATTTACAGGCACTGGCTTGCCTAAGACAGTTACAGGATCTACGCATGACTAAATACTGAGAATGTGCTGTTATGAAACTCTTGTGCTAAAATGTGACTATATCAGTGTCTTTATATTTGACGCCATTAAGTAAATTGGGGTTCCTGATAAGTAAGACCAGATATTATGTTGAAATTAGAGTTTAAGTCATATATTGTGCTATTTTAAGTCTACTTGTCCATGTGTTCTTGTTAAGATCACAAAAATTGGCCCGATATGTCAGCATTTCTCGAGTTGAGAAATCTCAATCTGAAACCTTAGTAATGATTTTTTTTACCGTAGATCTTGATTAAAAATAATTATGCGCATCTAAACATTTTTTTCACATTCGCATAATGAAAAAATTATTAAGTTACCTTATTGAGTTTAGGAACAATAAATATCAGACTAACTAATAATAACATAATAAAATAACTAATAGTAATAACTAATTAATAAAAACTATTATTGGACGCAATTTACTTCAAAGAATTCATAAAATCTAAAAATGATCAAAGGCTATGAAAACTGTATGGTCACAACGTCGAATATTGAATAGCTAGAATTAAGGGATATTTTACAGTTTATAGAAAAAATAGAACGGAGCTCGTCCGTACATTTAACTATACTTAGTGATTTTTGCCTTTAATGACTTCTTGCACAAAGCTGATGATATATTAAATACAACGATTCTTGTTAACGATTTTAGGAACCTTGTAAAGTTGTGCCTATTTTTATTTAACCTTATCTTCATTGATGTTACACCAAATTTATAATAGACATTATTTAGTTACAAACCTAGTAACGCGTTGCCTTGAATCACCAAAACTACAATGCCTTTTTGGGATAGTTTGCTACTTGGGAGGTATGTTTCTAGAACAGGAAAATTAAAAGAGCTATGCTATATGTTTTTATGTAGAAAATATCTGCATTCGTTTAGTTACAGCATAATTTTATTAATAGGCGAATATAATTGTTATTAACAAATATCTTTGATCTTATTAATTTTATATTTACAACGTTAAGGTGTAAATAATGTCAAATAATATATTAGATTAGAATACGTTAAACTAAAATCATCGTAAGTTGATAAAACTCGAAAGGTTCCAAAGCTTGTACTTTAGAAAACACAGTGTAAAATGACGTGTGAAAATACTGTCTGGAGTAAAACTGACACCATTGTTTATTATGGACATCAAAATCACAATCAGTTCCACGAATTATATATTTTCATCTTTCCATATGGTGCCAAATATATATATTTAATACTACAAAGAAAAGTGGGGAAGCCTATAATTTTAAAGGGCTAGATACAATTTAAAAGTCAACATGCGAATTGACACGTTTTAATTTAGAAATTAAATTAATGTTTCACTGATAATCAACTTACCCGTTTTATTACTGCTTGCTAGATCGCCAACGTTAAATTTTTTAGAAAGAACTGGCGTTGGTGGTCTCACATTGAACGCATTATTAGAATTATCATAAGCGACCTCGTACACGTGTTCGCTTCCGTTTTCGCACTACACATAAAAGTTTAAATTTTTAATAATTTACTGTTCACTCAAAAAGCAAAATAACACAACGAACTAAAATTCAAATAAAAATTGAATATAAATAAAAAGTAATTTGCACAAGCGCGCATTGCGGTCACGGTCCCGCGATTTTTAACGGCAATTTGTAATTTAAACTAAATTTTTAAATAATTATCACACGCGCACTGCAATTAGAAATCGCAAAAAAATGCGTAAAAATTTTCACGAAATTTTAAACAAGTTTCCGCATTTTTTATGCACCGCTATGCGCTTTTACTAACGTTTTTGCAGCACAAACAACAAAATAATTTATTCATTTTGATTGTATTATTAATTTAAAATTCAAAACAGAAATAAATGCAAATAAATAATTTAAATCTTTTCGTTCGATGAACTGAAGTGGCGAAGCGTGAGCTCTTCGCTGCTCCCGCTTGTAAATAGTGGCGAAATGTAGGGCCCGTAGCTGCTGCTCTTAATGCTATATATAAATCGTCGCACACTAACGCAGCTACATTCTCAGTTGTAAACTATCAATCAGAGAGAGATAACTATAATTTTTCTTTACAAATGTGTGAGTGAATCTATACACGTATTTCAAAAGTAGGAAATGTTTCACACTCACTCTTCACTACTAT
The DNA here is from genome assembly GCF_003589595.1 of Hyposmocoma kahamanoa. Lineage (NCBI taxonomy): Eukaryota > Metazoa > Arthropoda > Insecta > Lepidoptera > Cosmopterigidae > Hyposmocoma > Hyposmocoma kahamanoa. The sequence goes on from NW_020653200.1 coordinate 10,294,231, forward strand.
ATGCAACAATTTAAACAAAAATTAGGTCTAGGACGCCTGTAAAATATTTTTAGGAACTATTCAGTACATTATTGGTCATCGATAGTACAGCGGTTAAAAAGTAGGCGCTTGATGAGGTAGTTCCAGGTTTTTCTAAATTTTATCTGGTCTGGCTAGAAGTCAATTTCGTTGTTCAGGTACTCATAGTAATACTACGACTCAGTAATTGGTGTGGTTGCCAGACACATTATTTTGCTACTTGCGATCGTACACATCCGGGGATTTTGCTGCATAATACAAAAACAATTAGCTTAAAGCGATTAGTAGTGAATAGATTTTTTGGTAGAAACAATTTGTTGACATAGGCATAGACTGATTCCTTACGATAAAATTACATTTTAAAGGATTTTCTGTAAATTAATCAAAACCATAATTTTCAACAAAGATTAGAATAATTATAAATTAAATGAGAAAAGTAAACATTTAGGTATATTATTTATACATTCTCAGTAGGTACGTACTTGTATGTATAAAGTTAAAATAAATTAAAATGAAGTATCTTCACTTCCACAAAAACAATTTGTAAGATTTATTTTATATATTTTTCAATTGATTTTGTAACAAATATTTTATTCTTCGAATTTGCAATAATCAAACGAATATTAGTAATTTCGTGTATGTAGTACACACTTTAGCAGCTTTAGCAGCGCAGCTTCGATCTTTTGTTGGTAGACATGTATACTTTATTTAGTTATCTACTAATGTTATGTATATGTTCTATTGTACAAAGTGTGCCCAGCGCAGCTCGATGCCCGCGCCTGCAGGACCTTCTATTCACTTTTTGCTTAAAGAAGTGTAACCTGTCCCGTAGAAATTAAAGTTCATGTTGGATCGCAGCGTCACACGCGAGGCTTCGGCAATTTAAGACGACCTTAGGCTGTGAACGACATATCTGGATTTTCTTAACATAAGTGGAAAAGAGTTATTAAATGGTTAGTGCAAATCCCGGAGGAAGGGTTGAGAGTTCATCACATTATTTACGTAAACGTTTCGACTGTCTGTTTCATTACCTCGAATGTTAACAATGAAAGAGTAAATAAACCATGGAGTAAAATAAATACAAATGTAAAATGGTTTAACGGGTAGAAAGATTTATTTCATGAAATAATATCAATACTATTATTACATTTTTTCAATCTGAAAAGCTTCACTTCATTTAGTGAAATATTAATCATAAATGGTCTTCAATAGTATTGAAGAGCATATTTAACATGTGATTGGACGGTTTAAACCAAGATATCGTGAAATTCAATATCTCCTTGTGCTCCGGAACTTGCGATGTATAATTCGTTTCAAGTTTAATATAACATGAAATTACTAACAGTGCATTAACCTCGTACTATTTGTACAAAACTATGCATTTATCTGTATAAATTTAATTGTCATATTAATTTCAAAGCTCTGTTTATGTATTTTATACTCTATCCAATTTTCTACCTTCTTCAAGGTGAGAAGCATGAAACTGGAATTCCCTGCCTTCGATCGGACGCGTTAAGTCAGACTGGTCGATCCTTCCACCACGACTCTAGGGCAAAAAATATTTTTCCCCAACAATCCTTGGTCTGGTCTTGACGTGATCAATCCATCGGACGGGTGGTCTACCTTTTAGTCTTTTTGTGTCTCTTGGCCGACGTCTCTCTCTCAGACCTCATGAGGAACAAAAATCTCGGCTCTTAGAACCAGCGTTAAACGTTGTTTCTATTAATATAGCCATAGCTTCATTGAAGAAGTATACCCACTGGACCGGGAAACTAACCAGGCCCGAATAAAACTTTGAAAGGAGAGATACCCCATGGCATCACTCATTCTGCTGTCGGAGTACCTCCCTCTTGGGCATGAACTACTTGGCATACTTGTCTCTAAACAGGCTGCAGACCTAAGTCGGTCGAAGCAAGGAGAGCATACTCGAGTGGGGATATAGCTCGGAGAGTGCCTGTCTGTGTGGTATCTCTCCTCAGACAATGGCACATCTTTTGTTCTGCCCTGCGTATACACATGAGAGGACCTGTACAACGCCACTGATAAAACCGCCTCAATCGCTAAGTACTGTAGACTAGGCTCTACTCTATGAGTAGAATTGCTGGCTGAATATAGGTAGTGATTATAGTTTTATATTTAGAATGTTAAGGATTGAAATAAGAAAACAGAAGATCTTGACATATTACACATTACATCCTAGACTGAAAGTATAAACTATGTAAAAAATGTGAAATAAACCAAATCTTTGAAGTTTATCCCAGTTTATATTTTTAGAAGTACCTCTCGTAACGCAATCCGAGTTACCCTTCATTACAGTACCCACTGGTTCTCTCAAATATAAATGTCAGAGTCAACGTCAACACGCCAAGAGGAATAATATTATGTGTTGTTATTATGTTTCATATTATTCTACTTTTAGTTTATGTAAGTATGTTTGTTTGTTTGTTCATATTTATATATTTTTTATTTGTGTAAGAGTAATAGGTGTTTAAATACGTGTTCCGTTGCGCCCTCAATTAATTATCATCTAAAAAGTTTTCTTGTAAACCAAAGGTTGTTGTTGTGAAAGAAAATTGCTATCTAGCTATAAGGCCGGCTGGACCTGTCTTTTTTGTATTATTGTGTATTTGTTCCAGTGTGCAATAAAGAATATTTGTATTGTATTTGTTATTTATAATTTTATAACAATAACTTTTACACAATGATTTGTTTCAATCTCAAGGGAATTATGTGCTTTGTTTCTTAAATTAGAGAAAGACAATTGCGTCCATAAGCCTATTGTATGCTATACTAAGCAACGAGCAACGTTATGAAATTCTAGTACATTTTCTAGTAAATTCTAGAAATTATCATTTTGAAGGATAGGTATCTTTTTATGAACCAGTAAAGCTAATTTTTTTTCTGGTGACTGCTCAACTTTTCACTAGTGCATATTTAATTTGTGTACTTCTCTGTCTTTAGTATGTGTTATTTAAATATTTTGTCACTTACCGTCGTTTCTGGAGCCATCGCCATGCCAGTCATCTTCTGGAACAAATAAATGGTTTTTAACTGAAAAATATTTTTAAAAACCTACATTTTAGCTTTATTCAGATATTACTGTTATCCAAAAAGGGTTAGTCAAAATTAGGTACTGAGATAGAGTTCTTACGACCAGAAAATTCTGATAGTTTAATTATATTAACTAAATAGTAATATTAATAAATAAAGTTTGAGTTTAAAAATAATGTGTGGGATGTATTGGCGTTTCTTAGAAACTTTAGTAACTGTATTGTTTATAAAGCAAGGTTTTTGTGATTCATAAGCATTATTCGTAAGTACAGAACTTTCGAGTACATACTCGTATATGTGTATGAACAAATAAATGCTAACATTCTACGCTTATGTCAAATAGAGGAGCACAGGAGAATAAACACAATAGAAGTGCTTAGTAGGTGTAACACGTGTGCCAACACTAAGCGAAGTTCCGCATATTTGAGCTCAGTTCACCATTTTCGCTTTGTACGTTTTGGTCGTGTCAATTTTCTCGTACAAAACCTTAAAAATTGTGGAAAAATGTCTTATTTTGCAAATCTGGAGTGCAAAAATAATAGTCATACCTGTAACCCATATGGTGGTGTCGTGGTACGTATCATCGTTAAGTCTTGTTTTATTTAATTTTAATAAATTTTCCATTTCCTGTTTCTTGTAATAGATTTATTGTTATAACAAACCAGTGTAAACATTATATCGCTGCAATGTGGTCGACTTTTTTTTTTGAAAAACGTTAATAGGCGTTAATCGTTCGTAGTCTTCCAGTTATGATAGTAGATGGCAGCACCATGAATGAAATTTCAATATAAAATTAAAATGTTATAACTTGCAAGAATAGGTAGTGAACTTTCAACGACATACCAACCGGGTAAAGTTTAAATTATATTAACAGTCCAGAATTTGTTATATCTTTTAAATTAGAAACTACGACAACACTCACACTATCATGGTGTTTCACATTATGATAGTGTGAGTTTTGGTGACAGTGGTTCTGATAGTAACCGAAGTTTAAGAGGGAGCAGAGGAAAAATTCCTAATATTCGATTTGATTTTAGAGGGGTATATCCACTTTAAAGTTAAAAATAAAATATTGTGTGAGTAACTATACGATATATTCAAGCATAGACATTAATCAGAAACATTAAACAATAAAGTTTCCTCGATAGATAAAAATCACGAAATGACCTCTAATTTTCACATTTTTTCGATTTATCCTGGAAATGCTACAGGTTATTAGGACAAAAATTAGATAATTAATTATATTTATGCATGATCGACAATTGTCACTACGGATTTTCCCTCCCCTCCCTTTCCCTTTCCGATCCCTTTAGTTTTAGAGTTATTCCGCTAAAACGAATTTGGTACTTTTAATGCGCAAAATTCAACATCTCCTGTCGCATGTCATGCGAACTTCAGGCATATATTTGTTTCACAAATTTGGGCGGAGCCAATGTCAAATCTTTTTTGGCATGCTGCCTCTTAAGGCTCTTCCATTGTTTTTTTTCTTCCGTGTGGGAGTACAGAATAAATAAATACAAAGAAAAATTCCACAAAACGGGTTCGAAAAAATCTATTTGTCGCTGTAATAGGAGGAAAAAGTTTCACATCGGGTCGTACGATATAGCTCGACACAGGAGTGTGCATCCTGTGAATTTCCGATCACGTCGTACGCAACCGTAATTGACGATTGATCGGCTGCATCAACACCTGGACGTGCGAACGACTCCGAATGTGCGAAGACCACACATTTCATATATCCCCGATCCGATACGATAGCTGAACATGCGGGTCGACGCTCGAACAGACACATAGAGCGCAAATCGGATTAATGCGACAATTATGGTAAAACATGATCGTTCCAAGTCGATTTCGCGTCGATAAGTTTGGTGATTCCCAAATTGAGAGTCCAGGCCGTTAATGAAAAATTCGGGATTAATTTGTACAACTTAATCTTGCCATTACTTCGATTCGAAGGGTGCGCGAAAGGAGCTTCCCCGTATGACGTATCATTCCTTACCCGTACGTCTGGCGCAATCTAGGCAAATTCTTTCGCCAACCACGGTTGCAAGCATTATCATGCAATAATGCATGCCATCGATACGATAAGAAGAATTACTTCGATGGAAATTTAACACATCAATGGCGTCAGTCATCAAGCATTGAAGAAATTGTAAGACATGCTACTCAAAGCGCCATGATAATGACGCGCTGTCGCGTTTTCGATGATGTTATTGCTTACAATAGTAGGGGTAGAATCGTTTTTTGTGTCAATGGATTTTTTAAGTCTTCAAGAAAATATGTAGAATATTAAACTTATTTAATGATATTATAAAAAATATACAAAATGAAATTATAAGAAATATAGGTATACGGTCGCAAAAAATGCTGCTAAAGCAGTAGACAAGTAGAAAAGTTGAAATGTTTCATGAATACGTTCAAATACAATTTTGAATTTTGAATTTTTCTCTCATTCGTTTTCTTTGTCATTCTTATTTTGCTTGGTTCCGTCGTCACTCCCATCAATATTCTCGAAGCGAGAGGTCGTGCCATAATTCTAGTAAACGTGCATTGTATAACGACGAAACACAAAGATGTGAAGAAAATTGTTTGCGTTATAAACATTCTTGAAACGAGAGGACGTGCCGATAAATCACAAACCATTTTCAATTCATTATTGTTAAACGTCACGTCGATTACTATTAGGGGTTAAAGTATGAAATTGCCGTTTTATTGCAATAGGTTCTTTGAATTTTCATAGAATCTTCATAGTTTGAGGTTTTCGAATGAAACTTTTTTCAAATGGTTTCTGTGATTTTTTTTTTTTTATTTGAAACATTTGAATATCGACTTTCAATTGTTTTTGTTATTCAATTTAGACAAGAAAGATGGATACTGCGAAAATTCGAGTGATTTTTGAATACGAGTTCCGACGCGGAACTAACGCGGCAGAAACAGCCCGCAATATCAATGCTGCGTTTGGAGAGGGGTCTACTAATGAACGCACCGTGCGATTTTGGTTTAAACGCTTTCGTGATGGAAATTTCGACTTAAAGAACGAGCCACGAGGAAGACCGCCCACACAGGTGAATAACGATGAATTAAGAGAGATAGTGGAAGCCGATCCTAGTCAAACTACCCAGGAATTAGCGGCATGGTTTAACGTTACCTTACCCACAATATTGACTCACTTGCGTCAAATCAATAAAATAAAAAAATACGAAAAATGGGTGCCTCATGATTTGACTGATCTGCAGAAAGAAACGCGTGTTGAAACTTGTGTTGCCTTGTTGAACCGGTACAGAAATGAAGGAATATTGGATCGAATTGTAACATGTGATGAAAAGTGGATTCTTTATGATAACCGGAAAAGAAAAATGCAATGGCTGACCCCAGGTCAAATGCCACAACAGTGTCCTAAAGCAAAACTTACCAATAAAAAGGTAATGGTAACTGTTTGGTGGTCTCAGCATGGTGTTATTCACTATAGTTTTCTCCGATCTGGTCAAGCAATAACGGCAGATGTCTATTGTGCCGAACTCCGAACCATGTGGACAAAACTAGCAGTAAAACAGCCCCGACTCATGAATCGATCTTCACCATTATTGCTCCACGACAACGCGAGACCTCACACAGCACGAGAAACCATTTTGACCCTTCAGGAACTGCAGTTAGAAACCATTCGTCATCCTCCGTATTCACCAGACCTTGCTCCAACAGACTACCATTTTTTTCGTGATTTGGACAATTATCTACGTGACAAGAAGTTTTCTTCCCAGAAGGCAGTACAAAATGCTTTCACACAGTTTGTGCAGTCTAGATCGTCGGAGTTCTATCGCAAAGGCATTAATAACCTTCCCATTAGATGGCAGCAATGTATAGATAATAATGGCAACTATTGTGATTAAATAAATTTGTTAAAAATTTAAAAAATAAACAATTTAGATTTTCAGTACAAATCGGCAATTTCATACTTTAACCCCTATTATTAAAATTATATAGTTAAGGTCCTTCTTGAACCTTCTTTTTCCTTTTTTATTATCTCTTAGAATAAATCTTGTGAACCGAGTCTTTTACATTCTCATGTCTCCTGAGTGATTACCGGTCTGTAATTTGTGACGAATCGAAAAAGTAAATTTATTAGGCTAAATCAATACATTAACATAAAATTGAAGCGATTATAATTATTAAAGTTACAATTATAGAAGGTCTATATTCGTCTTAAACTTACCATTATCTCGTCCTTTCCGTTTTTTCTTGCCGGTTGAGCTTGACGACTTGCCGGTCTTCTCCGACTTGTCTTTGCTTTTCCACCGGCTGAGCATTTTTTACAATTCACAGCGCTAATGTTCATTTCATTACCAACACTTCAAACATTATCAGTTCTATCTATAGTTATATTTTCGATTAGCACACATTGTTTTCAGTCACTTGACTCGTTAATTACTGACGAGATTCCATTATTTCACAGCACTTGTATAAGATCATTGTAACAAAACCCACACAACTGACTTCACTATCGTGTTATTATTAATTAAAAACGTTTGAAGATCAATTCCGGATTAGTTAATTTTATTTTCGTGGATTTGATGAACAGTGAAACATGTAAGTATCCAAATGTATCATATTTTTTTTCAATTTAGATCAAACGATATAATGTAGGTAGAGCCAATATTGCCTGCATTATTGGTCCATCTACCTTCCTTTGTCGGACTGTCGATGAGAGGAGAATTAGATTTATTTTAAGCCGCGTTTGAACGATTTTAGTAAATTTTGGGAAATAGCACGTCGTTGTTATATTATATGGGATGATAAACTAGGACCAACATATAAATCTAACGGTTAAAACTTCCACTAAAATGGGGGTGACCGGCGATCTCAAAGTCATTTATCGTACACAGTTTGTTGTATTACCGATGCGCTATGTTAATTCAAAAGTTTACAATTTATGGTGTCAAAAATGATATTTCTTAAAATAAATCACACATTTTTAAAATAACACCTATTTTTAGAAAGTGACAATGTGATATTGCTGTATGATATTGTATAAACAAAGCTTTCATTCGAGTGTTTGCAAAAGATGTGGAATTAGAATCTTATCATAATATAGTGTTTAACTACCGAGTTACAAAACTTTATTCATTTACCAGTTACCTGATCAATCATAACGACCAATTACATGAATTGAAGTTACGTCTAGCTTTATAATCATAATCGTATTGAAGATCCTCGAGCACTTTGCAGTTACCACTGCTTTTTAAAAATGCAAAGCTATATTTAGGAATTAAAGGGGAGTGACAATGATATTGTGTGCCTCTCTCTCTGTCTCTCTCTCTCTCTCTCTCTCTCTCTCTCTCTCTCTCTCTGTGTGTGTGTGTGTGTGTGTGTGTGTGTGTGTGTGTGTGTGTG
>NW_020653200.1:10302787-10302869 GCF_003589595.1 Hyposmocoma kahamanoa
TGTGTGTGTGCGTGTGCGTGTGTGTGTGCGTGTGTGTGTGTGTGTGAGTGTGCGTGTGCGTGTGCGTGTGCGTGTGCGTGTG
>NW_020653200.1:10302879-10321877 GCF_003589595.1 Hyposmocoma kahamanoa
GTGTGCGTGTGCGTGTGCGTGTGCGTGTGCGTGTGTGTGGCGTGAGCGTGTGCGTGCGCGTGTGCGTGTGCGTGTGCGTGTGCGAATGCGTGTGCGTGTGCGTGTACGTGTGCGTGTGTGTGTGTGTAGTCGTAGTAGTTTTCATAATATGCTCATATCTATTCATCCATTTTAAACTTGACGTGCATCCATTTACTGTAATTTTAAAGAATTTTGTTTTGCCTACGATTTGGAACAAAAACTTTATTTTTATTTAGAATATTTGTGTATTTAGTATGTTCTTTGATTTAAAAGTATTGTATTTTAAATTTTTATTGAATTGATATTCAATTCTTGTTTGTGAAATTACTCCACTGGTTTGTTATAATTATTAATACAAAGATCGAACACTCACAAAAAATTCCTTCGGTCCGGCCGGATTCGAACCGATGTCCTCTAGCTTACCGTGCCAGACGCTATACCAATTAAGCCACGGAACGATCCAGCGGACCTCACGAATTTTTCTATGTGCTTCCGTCGTGTCTTTGTATTTGGTTTTTCAACGACTTTTTAGTCGTAGCGCTATCTATGAGAAATCGATGAAAAATGTATCACCCCGTTAGTACCTCTACAGCTACCAGTCCTGGCGAGAGATGTTGCTATTCGCTGTATTTTAAATTTTTAATGAATTGATATTCAAATATTTTTTGTAAAATTACTCCACTAGTTTGATAAAATTATTAATACAAAGATCGAATACTCAGAAAAAATTCCTTCGATCCGGCCGGATTCGAACCGACGTCCTCTAGCTTACCGTGCTAGATGCAAATACCAACTAAGCCACGGAACGAACTAGCGGATCTCACGAATTTTTCTATGTGCTTGGGTCGTGTCTTTGTATTTGATTTTTTAACAACTTTTTAGTCGTAGCGCCATCTGTGAGAAATCTATGAAAAATTTATCACCCAGTTAGTACCTTTACAGCTACCAGTCCTGGCGAGAGATGTCGCTATTAGCTGCATTTTAAATTTTTATTGAATTGATATTCAATTATTTTTTGTGAAATTACTCCACTAGTTTGTTATAAGTATTAATACAAAGATCGAGTATAATATAGTATTGTAGTTAAATTAATAATTTTTGTAAGTATAGTTCAGAATAGTGTTGTTTGCATTAATATACTATCAGTCAGCAGTGATTATAGGACCTTTTAAAGAGCTCAAAACTTAGGTTTGTTTAAAAAATAACAAATAAGTGCCATTTAGATCCGAAATAATAGTCTCATTTCCATTGAAATAGATTATGTCATGCACATTTTAAATTAGTTTTGCCGTTTGAAATAAGGTACACGAGGTAAATGCGAGAAACATCCAAGATAATTTAGTTTCTAGCAACACAAAAGTGACAGTCATTGATAGGGAATAAGGCTTTTATGTCGAGACTTTCGATCTCGAAAATTTCGAGAGTTTCTACAATTTTTTGCCGTTTTCGAGACTCGAGACTGACGATCAGTATCGATATTTTCTAGACTTTTGAGTTAAGTTACTTAATTGAAAAATGCTAAAAATCTACTATCGACAATATTTTATTATACTGGTTACATGGAAATGGCAACACTGTAGAGTGGAGCTTAATATAATCTATATAGATTGAAGGCCGGTAATAACAAAATCAGTTCATTTCTTTACTACGTACGCATTATGACGATGGGAAAATAGCTTTCATAAATAATTTTTCATTTTAAAATTCGAGTTAATATAGACCTTGATATAAATATCATGGTCTCATTGCCTAAATGTCAGCCCAAGAGGATGAAAACCTACTTTGAAACGGTCTCGCTTTACCCGGGATTTTCGAGATCACCGGCGAGGCTTGGTAGCCTCGTTATTTTTTTCCCGGGACGCGGAAATGTAGCGAAACTAAAAGCCCTAATAAAGAGATCTGAATATTCTTGTTCACTCGAGAAATTTGCATAAATTATACCCGTGCTGACATCTAGCAGCTTACAGTGCATAATACCTGCAACGCCATCTAGAGCGTGTAATACTCAATTAAGTGCATACTACAAACTACTACTAGTTCTCGAGAAGGTTTCATATTAGCCGAAACGTTTACTACTAAACCTTTTCATACCATTTGAGGAACCTTTACCCGTTTTAGGGGCCATCTTTTATACTACTATTTACCCTTTAAAAACAAAAATTGAAATGAATTAAGGTGGTAACGAACTAAAAGTAGGCAAATACTTGCAACAAATATACATTTTGTTGTTGTAAACTAAAATAATACCATTACGTAGCTTTTGAATGGCAGTGACAGTGGCAGTGCTGGACTGATGTGGGGAGAAGGAAGTAAATATGAAAGAGAAAGTGGTAACAACTCGTGAAGCCTCACACGCATTGTAAGACAAGTACAAAGGCAATCTATGATTGAAAGCGAAAATTAGTACAAGAGTCTAGGTCTTACTCAGACCTACATTACGGGATGTATGCTTACAGAAGGTTAAAGCTCAACAAGATAGTTTTGCAAATAGTCACTGGCGCTGTTGTCGTTCCTGTTGTAATATTTGAGTAAATGTGTGTAAATAGATCAATGCATTGATAATGGTGAGGTTTAAACTTAATCCTCAAATGTGACTCTTGTCAAGCAATGGGAAATACGTAGATACGTAGTAGATGCATACATAAATGTAATAAAGTTTGAATCGCACAGGTGCTGCCGCTTACGTGGTTTTAGTAGGCTTCGTAAACTGCCTAGGAATTAGAGATGGCCAATATCAGAGTACTAGTTATACACGCTACCCATGAGAACTACACGCGTATTGAATGTTACTCAGTAATCAATGTTAATTAATTTGTTATTTTTACGTAGCAAAAAAATATTTTAAATGTAAACAATATTGCATTGTCGTTACAGTGTAATTATAGCAATATATACGTTATACTTAGTAGAGTCAGAAGAAGTAATTGATTTTGAAGCAATTGACTGACTTACAAGAAATATAATAACAACTTCTTATTGTATTTATATTATTATGCATTCTATTATTTAATTTTGATACAATACTAGTAATAGCTAGTGTGCGTTTCAATGCCGCTGGAAGAAAAACCTGTTTGTCTGTTAGGTCAGTTCTAAACCTGTACAAACATTTGAAGGCGTTGTAGCCAAACAACCAATAAAGGTCTTATAAATAATAAGTATAAGTAATTATTAGACAATATCAAACACGTTGCTGCGATCCTAAAGTAAGTAACTACAGCAAGTGTTATGGAAATCGGTAACAACAACGGTACCACAAACACCCCAGACCCGAGATAATATAGGAAAGTCAGTTTTTCTACATTGACCCGGCATGTGATCGAACCCAGGACCTCAAAGATGACGATATCATGAAAACCAGTGTGCAAACCACTCGTCCACGAAGGTTTTATCTCAATCAGATGAATTATAATGGAACCATTTTTATATACATACATTTTTAATGTATGTCGTTTTTTAAAATGTTAATGCCGATTGACGTTCACCAAGAACTTTTTATTAAGAAATCCTATTACTTGTTACGTTAAAAATGCGTATTAATTTATATTTATTTATTGTATTGTATTCCTCAATATTATATAATGTTTTCTAACTTTGACTAAATATTTATTTTTTCTATATTTAGTTAAATTATTTAAGGAGATTATTATTAGCACGAGGGCTACACATAATCAAACTTATTGTAGATAATCCAGAAAGACCCTTGTTTATACGTGGACTAATAATTAATAACTTAATATTTTTATCATGTAAATATCCATACATGTTTCTACTGTGTAATGCTATGATACCGAGCATGATTATTATTTATTTGTTTATGTTTTGTTTCTCCAAAAAGCTTTAGGTAAGTGTATAAAGCTTTTTTTCATATTAATGGTAAATGTTTAGTTTATTAAGTTATGTTTACGACAAAAAATGTTTGATAAAAATAACGGTGACCCTGGCATCCGTAGTTTGTAATAGATATCTGTTACACGTATCTTAATTGCAACAGCGGGGCAACACTATTTTATGCACTTGCGCGGTGGAGGCTTCCTTGTTCCCTCTTTCTAGCTACAGGTTAGGCTATTTATAAACCAAGCTGGATTCTCTGACAGCGAGGTAGTTCTGTGTAAGTATGTAACATAATTTATTATTTAAATTAGGTAGCAACATCAACTCAACATTCTGATGTGCTTTACTTTCTATATAGCAATGAATGCCGTATTTTCTCCTGAATGTTTAAATATTTTTTTATTTATACTACAAAGTTTAATACCTTGGTCATTTAACATTTTCAAAATTAATTATAGTATTTTACGTAATTTTTCAAATGTTTTTGAATATGGTTTTAAGTTTTCGCTTCCACTTCGAGCTGCGCACGACGAAGTAATCAATAGTTTACGGACTGCAAATGAATCTAGGAAATATTCCGGGATCTCTAAACAGACGGTGATTGAAACGTTACATATTTTCTTTATCTAGATTTCAGAACACAAGATAAACTGAAAAGTGTCTATAATTTTAGTCTGAATATCGATTTCAATGTAAAATGAATCCCTTTTTAAAATATAGTTGTGCAAAAGTAGTAAAAACACTGTGTGGTTATATTGCTTCACACTGCGTAATTTTGATGCTTTACAATGAGTGCAATCAATCAGAGATCGCTAATCTGCCGTAAAGATTGGCTTTTATTATGTAGCGATCGCGCGAAAATAACGCCACTGAATATCATGTGTCTTGATTCTAGAAACTAAAGTCTATTGTAGTTTGATGTGCTAATGTCGCGAACGATAAAATAAATGATCAAACAAGTTTGACAAACTTGCCTGTAGTTGACATTCGGTGATCTCCTTGTACAGTCGTATGTTACTATACCCACTTAATATAATGTATTAAGTAGGTATATTACGAAATATAGTAAGTAATACTCTTTGTAATTTATGCAGTGAGTAAGAGTACAGATAAAGCGTTTCTAGCATAAACTAATTTATAAGGTTTATCTCTTGTATTAAGAAAAAGAAATAGTCACTGGACTAGAGAATGGCGGAAATTGCGAGTAAAATATACCCACGTTAATTTATTAAAAGTAATTTGCGCGCAGAACCAGATTACTTTAGAGAATCTAGCAAGGTGAACGGAAGCGACAACTGAAGTTTTGTTTGACAAACAAGAGAGCATACCTTCACACATGTTTATCAAACACGCCGTCCGATTTCCATTAAATTATTTAACAGACGATCAAAAAGTTTGACAAACACGTAAAATTTGACAAACTATTTGGTCGTTTACAGGGCACTTTTATTTTTCCCATCCTCTAAGCTTTAGTACCGATCTCTAATTGAAATAAATAATTCGCGCTCAAAAAAACACACAACTGAATATCACTAACCTTGATTCTAAAAATTAGTCTTTAGTTACCATAAATATAATTGACAATATTCCAATTTCAATTTTCAGATTCATGTGTTGAAGAAATTCTGGACATCAGCAAATATATCCAGTACAAGGTAATTTTTTATAGATTCTAAAAATGTTGTACTGTTAATATTGTTACTGAATGTTTAATGTTTTGTTGAATTTGACGTCTTAAAATTTTGTATTATTATTGTTGTGGATTCCTTTGTTCTATTACTCATTCTCACATACACGGAGAATTTCCTACTTTGTCAATTCTATAAATTACGGATAAATAAATTTTAAACTAAATAGAATGGAAAGACGTTCAAGGGATGAAATAACCTATAAGAATAACCAACAGTAATATTGTGCTCGTTGGGATATTCGCGACTAAGAACTTTTGTCCCGTTAGTGATCTAAATAATTTGTTGTTGAACTGAAATAAAAAAATGTGTGTGTTACAATTTCTATCTCTTTCTGGTATTCAAAAGTTAAAATAACATTAATTAGGCCCAAAAGGACAACTCTGTAATGGATACTTTATATTTTTTGACAGTTATTGCCAAGAAGATTAGTTTGAATGGTCGTTACTTAATAAGACGGTCCTGAGAATAAGCTCTATAGAAACAATGGTTAATCCTGCTTTAGATGGATCCCTCTTACATAAAGAATCGTAAGCCCAGATTCATAACTTTACATGAAAACTTTTAATGTATTGAAAATCCTAAAATGAACATAATACTTGCAATTGCTTAGGTTTTGCAATTAAATTTGATACGTGATCTTTATTTTTCATGCTGTATAATTTTACTGTTGTAGCCGTTGTTGTTGGATTTTTTGTACATTTTTGTATTGAAAGAGTTACTCAAAGCGCATTTGTTTAAAGTTAAAAAATCTCCAATGTCGCCGATGACGTGTCTGGGATTTTTTACATGTTAATTAATTATTGATTGTTTATTTAATTCTATCAAATTTTAAATATAGATGAGATTTAAGATATAGATGATGATGATGATGATATAACCATATAATTAATGTAATATAATTCAATATATGGTAAATGGTGGGTTAATGTATTTCAGTTATGCACCTGTCACGTTCCGTGATACGTATTTCTGTTAATTCATATTGTCAGTCATATTTATGGGAACTAAAGAGGACTTAAATTTCTAGAATCAAGCTTAGTTATATTCAGCTGTGAATTCCGTGTATTTTTGTTACTGGATCCACTGATAATCAGCGTAGCACTTTGAGTGAGACGAGCTCATTATTTATTTATTTATTAAATAATGTTATATTAAATCATTTACTTTTATTCGTATTATTTCGATACCTCCAAACGTAACGTAACACTAACGTAATTTTTGGACCTGTTCTGTTTTTTTTTCTTTATTTTTAATAAAAAACATTAATTGCATTTTTTTCAAATTCTGTTTTATTTTTTTTTATTTTCACAAAATTGGGGAAGTATAAATATTAGTAAATAAATATAGTTGTATATAGAAATAACAGAAAATGACCAAAAAATAAAGTTGACGTAGTGTTCATTGGCGGTGTCGATTTATAAACTTGTATGAAATGAGGTATGTTGTGCTTGCCATTTGTTTAAGCATTGTGTTATAGTCGTAAAGTATGATGTATTGTAGTTATATAGTGTGTGTGTGCACTGTGCTGTGATTTTCTTACGGAATAAATGATTTCTATTCTATTTCATGCTATTCTATTTCTGCCAAGTATAATAGACTCAGATATAAAACAAAGTGATTTATGAAAAATGCTCCTATTTTTTTGGCTTTCAATAGATTACGTAGGAGAAATCAAGATAATAAGTTACCCAAATTAGTGATATTTAGTAGACATGATCAAAAAACTGCGTGGTTCAACAGTTTCCCGTTAAACTATACTGATTTCAAAATTACTGTTTTTACCAAAGGAGTCCCACCTTTATACAAATTTCTCAGGAGCATAGTACATTTTAAAAACCAACTAGCCTATCGAAAAATGGTGGAGCTCTCGTCGTTATCTCATGTAGGCTAAAGGGTTTAGTTGATATTTTGGAGTTAGACAGTTCAAATCTGGATTAGCATAAAAGATGGTAACTTTCAAACCCATACGCCAGAAAACGCGCCGAATTTTTAAATTCCTTTTACTAACGAGTCGTGTCTTCTACTGAAAATTAGTTCCGAATGTGAAATATTGTATTTAATGATGAAGGGCAAATTAATGACATTTTATAATTTTGAACACACACACATACATTAAAATTATTTATTTATTAAAATACTCCGTAAAATTTTTCCCTTCAGTGGCTTTTTAATGCGAAAGTTAGATTGTTTAATTTAATATACAAAGGTGTGAGTTGTGCGAACTTTGAGTGACTTTTCATCTCACCATTTTCTATTCTCACATGACACGGCAAGGTCAAGCCTTCATTACACATGCGCAGATGGCACCTAGTTCTTTAGGAAGAGATTTGCCCTGTTAATTTTTTTATTTTTGTTGATTTAGTTTTTTGAACTTGTTTAGTGTAATTAAGAATTTTGCTTTGATTGTGACTTATAGTAGGTTAAATACGGTTTAGATGATATGTGAATTCTCGAAGTATAGAAGCTGTGTTTGTTGAGCGCAGTGACCTATGACCTATATCATAGTTTCCCAAAGTGGTCCCTGCCGCCCCGCAGTAGGTGCTGAAGAGTCTTAGGGGGGCAGTAGGGGCCTCGCCCGCATCAACGCTCCCAATTGCTTAATTGGGGACGTTGATGCTATCCAGGGGGTACCACCGCATTTGAAAATAAAACCGAATTATCTGTATAAACTACACTACATAAATATGTCAATTTTTTCTTGATTTTTTGTGTTATGTTAATATAAAAAATACGTGTTTTCAGTTATTTTTTGTAAAAAAAAGTTTGGAAACCTATAACCTAAATCAACATGGACGAGTCCATCGATACCCAGACTGTAACATTTCGGTTGAATGATAGCGCCAGTACATTGTAAATGATTATTATTCCCACCAAATTCCTAAACGATGAAAAAAGCAGTCCCAATGATGATGATGATTAATGTATTAACATTCGCATCGGCATTCGCATTGGCATTTTCAAACAGGTGCACAAAGAGTACAATACAAATAAAAAATTTATTTCAATATAATTATTGTTATTATTCATGATCATTATGGCGAATTGTAGTGAGTCAATATAATTAAAGGTGTTGAGGAAAAAATAAATTAAGATTGCAATTACATTTACCTTATATAATAAATATTAACCTTAATATATATATTATATATATTAAGGGTGAGTTTTTACTTGAATTTATAAATTACACAATAAATTAAATTTGTGTTAATTTGTATTAATTAAAAAAGTAAAGTAAATTAAAAATAAAGTGTTTTAATTCAATTATTTTAATATTCACTGACTCCTTTAAATATTATAGTAAATCCATATGATTTATCTGGTGTTAACTTTAAAAATGTCTAAATATTTATAAATGTTACATGCCCGAGCAGCACAGCAATAATATTTCCACTTCTTACTCTCTAAAAATACGTAAATAGCGTAGCCTTACGTAGCGGGAGTAAAGTGCATCGTTTAATCCATAGACCTGGGTTTCTTAACCTGTGGCCCATGGACGCCTAAGGGGTCCATATAATGAACGCCGGGGGTCCATGACGAGCCTACCGAACGTATTACATCTAAATAAAAATTGGTATACAATATGTTGTGAGTAAATAGGTGCAGTGCATGTGACCTGTTTGAATTTTGGCGCCCTTTGACGGCTGTCTATAGGAGCGAGCGAGACAAGCGTCAATACAAACTGCGAGCCTTTCTTAATTCTATTTATTATTAAAAAAATAATAAAAAGAATATTACTTATTCATCTAAACCTGGCGGCACAACAAAACCTGCGGAGGTTTAGCCGTGTACCGCAAGAAGTTCTTCTTGATATTTTCCGAAAGGGTCCGTAGGCGCTTTGAAATTTTGACAGAGGTGCATGACTAGAAAAAAGTTAAAAAGCCCTGCGCTAGAGAGAAAAAGTACCCAGTTTTTTAATTTACTTCGAGTAACTTAGACAAACTCAAACAGACAGTACTTGCTCTAGTTTGTGCCAAAAGGTAAAAGTTCAATAAGTGAAACTATATAATTACAACTAAAACATCACTTAAAAATAATCACAAAAGCAAAAAAGATAATCACAATTTAACAATATAATAATTTATCAAAGTAAACAAACCTAGTTTCACAGAGATGATTGCTCTGTGGAAATTCAATAAAAAAGTGCTTGCGTGTGGACCATTTTCATTACAAAATTGTTACGTTCTAAGACTACGCTCGGTTTTAGTTCTGTGCCTTTTCCGCATAGACGGTGGCGCCATATTATTTTCCCGCCTTGGTGTGTTTTGTGTAGGGACCATTTTAGTGACGCGACGTTGCACTTAAATCATTCGAAAGACGCTCATGAGTGCCAAAGATCGCTAATCGTGGCGTTTTGTTGCCTTTGTTGTATCGGTGTCTGGTTGGAAAAAAATACCGCTGTATATGAATATTTTGCTGTAGCGCGTAAACCATTGAAATATATTTTTTCTCGTAATCGAAGTGAAAAGTAAAGTTTTCTCCTCAAGACTAAAAGCCGATATAAACCTTCGGAGTAATAGACATCCTCGCAAAAGCTCGGGTGGCTAATCACCTCGGTTATAAATTGGCTCGTTTAAGTCACTCGATAAAAATATACTATTCAATTAGATAAATTATTTACTAAAATAATATTAAAAATGTAAAAGCCATAACCCATAGCAATTAACGTTCGAACTCTGCTTGGTTCCGCTTCCAGGTACTGATACAATTATCGGTCGTTATTTTATTTCCTTCATCTTTTATACACATCGATGTTCCAAGAAAATACATCTCCATTCATTGGTAATCCCGATTTTTGTTTTAAAGTGGAAATTCGCTGTATGTCACCCGAGCGCAGTCAGTCTAGTCTATGCATGGTAATCGGCCCTGACCACATACCGATGGCATTCTAGAATAGCGACCTATTTCAAAAGCATTTAGTTCATCAAGAAGACGGCTTCAAAAAAAACACGTGTCTGCCGAGCAAAGTTGTTGAATCGTAAATCATTCTTATGTTGTTAAGTGATTATTGTGACATTGGAATCGCAGTCACAATAAAATGTAGCGTTTTCTGAGTAAAGCTTAGTAATAAGTACAAGAAAGGATCATTTTTAGATTGGGCCAATATTCTTGAAAAGCAGCGATATGGGACATATCTAGTCAGAAGTGTTGTAAAAAACGAGTGAGTCTTAAATATGTGTAGGCTGTGGACAATCATTTAGTAGTAGACAGTAATTTTTCATTACGGCAAAATCAGTTCTTGTGAGGACATGTGTTGACTTGTAGACTTTTGTAGACAGGATGCTGAAATGTACAACAAAAGAATTCACTCCATTATGGAATGTAAATATATTTAAAAAATTCTTTTTACTTCTTTCCAGACGCAATGTGCATGGAAAATTCTTGCCCTAAAGAATTAAAAACTGGAGCAGCCTTAAAAAGGAACGCTGTTGAAAACGAAAATCAACACATTATTAGAAAAGTCAACAAAAATTATACCAATAGGCAACCGCAGTTAAAATTTAAAAAATCCACACATAATACCAATAGGAAAGGGATGCCATGACATCAAGACCACGATAGAAAGTTTACGGCAATAAATCCTACAAAACGACGTCATCGTCAGTTAAAGGCGAAAAAACAACAACAAAAACAATCATCTTTCAAATTATACTGAGTTCTTTTGAAGTCTAAAAGACTTAATTATCAGTCATTATCATTGAGATTACATTCAGGTATTTGAAGGAAAACTATAACATTTTATAATTATTTGATTCATTTAAGTATTTTTAATTGAATTCACAGATGATTGTTGTCACCTAAAAATAAGAACATGTTTGTACATTTCGTCTTGGCATCAACGTACAAGAGCCAACGTTTAAGTAGAAGTTGTAAAGTGAAAACCGGTGCATCTTCTATACATCCTGAAGAGAAAGGTCAGTGATTTGTACATTTACAACAAGTTAGTAGGCAAGCGTGAGAGTGGAATACCACATTTTTGGATCTTTTTGGAACAGATGGAAAAAAGTAGATACTGTCGTTAGGAGATTTAGAAGGCTTTGAAGAAAACAGAATAACGTTTACTACAAACCAAGAACCTAACTTTTGACAAGCGTCTACGTTTTCATACAAAATATTTTGCATGATAGCGGCCAAACGTTCTCCTTTTCTATATAAATTTTCGACATTACTAATATGGCATAAGAATTACAAGACTGTTTTGCTCTGGAAATATCCTCTTTACAAAAAGGGGATATTTCCAGTTTAAATAATTATATGGGGAATTTACAGTCCAATAAGTAATTCCATAGCTGAAGCTAATAATAATAATAATAATAACGCATACACTCAACATAGCCCCGCACTAGGAAACCCTGTGTCACGGGCGCCATGGACACACACATAGACAACCACAAATTACACCCAAACTCACGAGAGAAATAAATGTGCATATGCAATTATTTCTCCTGACCCGGGTATCGAGCCTGGGACATCTACGTGGCATTGGTAACTGTTCGATCACGGAGGCAGTTAAAGGCAGAGAAGCTATCAGCGCAAATGTGTTGTTGATTTTTTTTTTACAATATTTGTCTTAAATTATGTATTAATGTACATAAATATTATATATTTTGATGTTATTGCCATGTATGAAGATATTAATAATAATATTAAAGGGGCATATATGATTACTATATACATATAAACAAATTTGGCTAATTTTGAATCACTAATTTTAATCTTCTATTTGCATTTCAAGGGGTTCCACCACTTTTGCGCCGATAGCCTCAGATAATCTTACGAGCTTGGACTACGAAAGGGACTATCAAAGGTTTAGGTAACATAACATAATGATAAAATAAATTCCATATTATGTTTCTAAGAGACTAGAACCTAAGCTTGTATTTATTACTCTCACTACGGACAATTTAAGCTAAGTATTTTTTTTATATAATACCAAGTGACGGGGCTAATCAATTTGTAAACAAATTACAGGGAACAAGTACGTGGCATAACGAGGAAGCAAGAGTGTGAAACACTAAGCAGTCCTAATTGTAAAGAGTTCAAACAAAAGTAAGTTTATTGTTTATTTGGTACCTAACTCATAAGCACTGCAAAGAAGTTGGTGATCACCAATTTAATAGCCTTGCCAATGTTGAAGTCAAATAATCTTTATTTCATAGATAAGCAAATTACACTTGAAATCGTTATATTGATTAAAGTCTATTGCTCATTTGTATACGAAGAATGAGTATGAAACTCTAGGGGTTGCTCTTTGTAAATATCATTTGTACACATTTATCATTTAGAATATTTTTATTTCCAACTACTAAAATTGAACATGAATTTTTGTCCTCCAAGTACGCAGAAACCTTTTTTTAATAAGTTTTTGTTCTACAAGTTTTAATTCTCGGCACAAAATTTTGGTATCAACCGGATTCTCTTTATAGAAGCGTGATACATAATTTTAAGAGGCAATCCCTTAAATTTGTGACTTTGTGAAGACGACTGATAAAAACAGTTACTTTATTTTTATACCTCATATTAATGTGTCACTGTTTTTCATTATAAAATACTGTTCTTCTTAACATAAATTACATTTACATAGATTTCATAAATATACTGCCACGGTATTGAAAATAATATTTATTTTCTTTAACTCATCTCTCAAAGACACTGGATAGTCAAATCTCCAGACTTGCTCCAGACACGAAGTTTTTCTGCGTGACAAACAGGCAGTACAGTGACTTTCTCGTGCTTTCACATTGGTTGACAGTGATTACAAACTTGTAAAAGCTCAAAATCGAGAGCATTTTAGACTTGAAAAGCGCAAGGATGTCGTGGCCAATCGTATCATTATCCACTTAATTGTAAAAGAGATCTCTGTCCATCAGGAAGGTGTACAGATTCATTTGTACAATTTGCATTTTTTTGCACTTACCTATTTAAAACCATAGAAGGCAATATTTCCCTATATATGACATCAATAAGTATATAAAAAATATCAAAAACACTTTACGATTGTTCTATTTCAATAGACTACAAGGCGAGGCGTGCAAATTTCAAAAAATAAGCTTTCTCTCAAGGTTTTTATTTTCTTTCTGGAACGTCCACGTTTCAGTCGCAAAATTCATTGTAGCCACAAGCGGCGCCCTCTAGTAGAACATCCTTGCACTTTTATGCCCTATGACCACGATGCAGTTACAGCAACGTTCTGATTCAACTGCATTAATGTAGATGGCCGGAGAGGAAGACGTGTACAAAGTACATTGAAACCACAATAAGGGAAACTTTCATCTCTACATGTAAATTTTTTTCAAACAGAAATTAAAATACGTATTATTTATGATTCACTGCAATTACTGCACTGTGAATTTGTGTTTTATTGTCTTATGATAATATCACGTACTTTATTGTCTAATTCAGACATACATCCTAAATGTAAAGCTTTAATTTGACCAAATATTACAAGGTTTTGTTGTTATTTAACAGTAATAGTTTAACAAATAGTTTTTCTACGAAACCCGAGTAGTATTAGATAAATAATAATTTTTATTATCATAAAATAAATATGTTGATAGTAACACAAGTAGATACTGTAATTAAAGAAATTTATTTGAAAAGCGATGCCATTTTTTTATACTGTTTTTAATGCTTATTTAATTACTAATATCATACTCCTGCCAGAATAAACCATGTGTTCTCTTAACTATTCTAGGTACATCAAGACACTTGACGAAACAAAAAAAACGACGCTTACAACAAAATAAAAAAGAGAAAACACGCTAGCTTTATCAAGTAACATCCTCATATTTTAGTTATAGTACTGTCTAAATTACACTAAAATTAATGGTTGTTAAAGTGAAAATTAGCACCTACATTTTAAAAACAAACACAAAAAAGTTACAGTAATATTACCGCCTCTTTACGCAATGCAAGTACTACCTGAAGATGTGAATTTTTTTTTGTTCGTACGGAATGATTGGAACTATATTGTAGGAAAATCGTTTTACTTTTTCCTATATTTTGAGAAAAAATAAAATTTCTCCATAGAAAAATAACTAAACTATAATTTTTATTCTGAAACGATCAACTTTTCAAAAAAATATTTATTAAATATAGGAATTAAAATCACGAATGTTTTGAAAAAAGAAATTTGCTCTGTATTCCTCGAATTATTCCACGAATTATCAATTTGTGCTTGACCGTAACCTAGGCATAAAAACACTTAACTAAAAATATCAATGCTCTCAACAGAGTTTGCAAGCAAACGTTTGGGTGTAATATGTTTTCTTATTTCAGGGTAACTAATCATAACACCCTCAAACATCATGTGCAAAATCCGCTTAAGTTCATGTAAAATTAGAGGGTTTATTTTTTTATTGAAAACTATTAAAAACGGTTCCATTAAAAGCGAGATTTGAGGTGGAGAAACTTGGTAGGCGATGGCTATACCTACCTAAAGCTGCAACCAGATATTTTTCTCTGAGCCACTTTCTGCGCCAACAAAGTAGTTTTGTTACTCTATTCACAAGTAGTAGCCCGACGCTGCAGTAATTTTAGTTCCATGATAATTTCATACATCAACATTTGGATCAATTCGTATACATTTGTATTTAATTATCTATTGCTTATGCTTTTAATAATGATAATATTTCTGCAAATGTGTAGATCATACGATCAAATTCGCTGTAACTATGTGTAATATACAATAATCGCATTCATGTTTTCAAAATGTCTGTCACTGAGCTTTTTTCAACAACATTTCAACTTAGTATTTTAAGGTCGATAGTATATTTTTATATATTTTAGTTTTGTATTTCAAAATAATTTTTGTTTTGATTTTTCTTTCTTTGTAATTTTTAAATTTGCTTTTTTTCGTTTATAAATCACAAAATTTATACTTTCTTTTTTCTGAATGCTGTGTAAAGTTGTCATTGGAATGCAGTTTTATTAATATTTTTCCTTTGTATTTATTTCAAATAGTGTTATCTGTAATCTGTACCATTATAATAAAAATAAAAATAAATAGTAATTCGAAAAGGATAAACGTTGCTTATAACTAGTGGCCCATTTTCTGTAATGAGTACAATGATCCAGTGAACTAACAGGGTATAGAGACAAAATTACTAATTTTGTACTATCAATATTTTGATATTAAATGGAAACAACACTGGAAAACGTTAATGCTATCTGTTAATTTGTTCCACGTACTTAATTCTCAACCCCAAAATAAATATAATAAAAAAAGGTGATTTGCAATGCAATTTACATGTTAACATAGGCGCTCTGGTTGTAAGGAATTTTTATCTTCTATTGCACGTTCTTAGTACACAATAAATTTTCATTATGAAAGTCCCACGCCTCTAAGTTGTGGGTGCGCCCATTACAATGGATTGCAGGGGTCGAAGTACAGAATTTACTATAAACCAAAATAAATAAAAGAAAACACAATAAGTCTTCGCATTTACGAATACAATTACATTTACATCGTCTTTTTATTTGTGTATTTTAGGATTACAGAAAGGAAATGATACAATCGTTTGTGAATTATTTTCTCGTTATAGGTATGTATACAAGTATCATACATATTAAAATAAATTCATATTACGTGTGATGTTAAGAATATAGTGATTACATTAATGTAGGTATACCCTAGATAAATCTGTGAAATCAGAAGATCAGAATCTCAGAAAATCAGAAGTTACTTCACTACAAAAACCGGTATACAAATACATAACCTATAAATTGATGGGGTTGGAAAAATACAAGTAGATATAATAAATAAAGCTCTGAACTATCCAATTAAACGCCGCAATATAAAAACGTACCTATTCGCATATCGAACTACACAACTGTTCCTTCCTCAACATTCGATCGATAAAAGTACGACTGCTACCTAGCCACACCATACTCCAATGATAAGTACGACTTTTCAATGTTTTTTAAACCTATTACGTTTCTAATTGGTGGATTAATTTCCCATTTGGAAACTTTTAAAAGTGCACCCGGCGAAAAAAATAAACAAAAACCTATCTACTTGTAAAGGTATTTTTTTCAATTTTGGGCAATGTTTTTTTGATCCCGGTATTAAATGTGTACCATACCTTCATTAATTAAGTTTGTTTTATTGTTTTGAAACTATTTGAATTTACAATTTCACTCACTTAAACTTCACTTTTACAAGAGTCATGAACTTTAAGGTCATAAATAATTTTTCCTTTTTATTGTAAAGTTTGTGTTTTTTCCAGTCTCTGGTACACAATCACTTCGTGAGTAGGCACCGCTTACTATCGCGATACAGAAAAGACTTAACGTATTCTCTGGTCTACCCTTCTTCGATCCTCCGCTACGGTCTGCGGCGTTAGAAATAGGAGTTTATGTATTTAAACTCTATTCATGGGTTTATAGAAGCTATTATCTGTTGTCGAGGCCAACGCGGTATCTGCCATGCGCAGTGCAGTTGTCAAAATGAAATTCAGAATCGATGCACATCGTCCAGTATACGCAGAACCACGCCACCCATCGCTAGAGACGGGTACAACAAAACAATATTATGATACGCGCTACAAAGACTAGCATAACAGGTACTACGGACTTGTGAAAAATAATGATCGAGTAATTGTTACTGGCACTATTGGTTAACAGCTATATTACTAGTAAATAGGTATTAAGTGGTATTTAAAATCGATTCATATTTGCGTTGAAGATGTACGTATAACGATCGCATCACAATGGCATCAGAACACGCAGTTGCACCTTAAATGTTGTACCACGTCAATGTCGTAGTTTTCGTACTGATAAAACGACGATCCGAATTCGAGCCCTTAGGTTTTTCTACTAAACTATACTAAAATTATTCTTGTACCTGTTTTAAAAATTTCTACATTCTCTTTAATATAAATCTAACAATATTGTTGGGTATTTAATAATTGAATCTGACAATATGCGTATTTTCTACGCTATTTCAACGTCAGTAACTACATAATTACTGTCGTTGAAATAACTTCTGAATACGCAAAAATAGTAATTACTTAAGGACTGTTTTTCATATACAGAAGCTTAATTTATCTGGTTTTTATGCCCTCACTCTATGGCATTCATAACTCAATCCATTTGCAAGTTTTCTATAATGATAGTACAAAACCCTCGTGAGCGTTCATTAAACCTGTTCTGATGTGACAGGTAGTGGTTAATTTTATTTCTATATAGTGATTTTAATTGGTTTTTACAGGATAACTTTCAAAGGAACGACTCGATGCTTAGAATGGGGTACCTAGGATACCCCACTGTGGTACCTATACCACAACGGTTACCTATAACAACGCAGCGCATCGCCTTTTAATACTTCATATTGAATATAATATAGTCATGCGCGAATGTCGACCTGTGATTTTGGTTGTAATAATCAAGCGCATGCTACGTTCTCTACCTATGAATATGGCGAGGTTACCGGATATTCCATGGGGTTTTAAAGCCTAATGGTTACTTGTAATTTGATACAAACTGGTTTAGTATAAAAAACTTAATCTTTCAAAATTTAAATTCAAGTTTAACATTATTCAAAATGGCCGCGGTTGCGCCATCTATATTCCAACTACAATAATTTTGTATTCAGATAAAAAGCCAGCATCAAGTGGGTTTAAAATGACTACATAGGAATTTTGAGCGCGGGTGTGAAAGACTCACGTAGTCAGCTCACGCTGGTCAACGGTCTTATCCAAAGAAAAGAAAGATCCAAATAAGAATAAAATTAATCCATTAATATGGCATTAATGGACCGGGAGAAATATTTGTATAGCGTATAATTTTATTTGTCTCGTGAATTTAAGTGTAATTTGTGGTTGTCTATTGGTGTGTCCATGGCAACCGCGACACAGGGTTTCCCTAATGCGGGGCTATAAAAAAAATATTAGCAAGACTTTATAGATGCTATCTTTATAAATATCTAAAATATATGCCTTCACTATGTATCATACGAGTAATACTGAGATAGTACAGAGTACTAAAACTTAAAAGTCATTCATCCCCTAGTGTGCCACCCTTAGAGGTGGAATATTTTCTTGAAATTAAAATGGGACCACTACTGAGGTATTTTCTTTTTCAACAAAAAAAGAATCAACATAATCGGTTCAAAATTTAAAGTTTAAAAGTTTTCGCGTAACATACGTACAAAAAAAATAACACACAGTCGAATTGAGAATCTCCTTCTTTTTTTGAAGTCGGTTAAAAAAGATAGATATTTTCCATTAACCTGAAACGACGGCATTAGTGATAATACATTTTTATTCTGCAGCGTATGGAAATTCCCGCTTATTTTACTTCAATACAAAAGGTGGAACCCATACTATAAGGATTATACGCAGCGTAGGAGCTGATAAAGTTATTGTGCTACTTTTTTTCATTAAAAATATGATAGATAAAAAAATAAAATATATATAATTATATATAAAAAATATATATAAAAAAATAAAATATAGA
>NW_020653200.1:10322277-10360784 GCF_003589595.1 Hyposmocoma kahamanoa
TCTATATTTTATTTTTTTATATATATTTTTTATATATAATTATATATATTTTATTTTTTTATCTATCATATTTTTAATGAAAAAAAGTAGCACAATAACTTTATCAGCTCCTACGCTGCGTATAATCCTTATATTTAATTAAATTAAATTAATTATTATATTTAATTAAATTAATTTTAATAAATTAAAATAACAAAAAAGGAAAGTGGGTATTTGTTTAATTAAAAATAGCCCTGTATTATCTGGTCCGTAAATTTACTCAAAGACGGGTAAACTGTAAAGTCATTCTGAAACACTTAATGAAGCTTCAAGGGCGTGACTTGCAATATCGAAAAGTATTCGATGATTGATAAGTAAGTAATGTATTATGAAGTTTGTAGTACATATAGCGATATTTCATTAACCAGAGAAATTTACCACGTGGTTAGTCTTCATCATGTAAAAAAAATTGTCTACAGTGACTTTTCAGACTATATGGTAAATAGGTGAAGAAAAAAATTGCAAATTCTATTAAAAATTATCTGAAAAAAGTTTTTGTATCTATGTTTTTTTACATATATCTAATATCAAGTGATACGACGAACAAGGT
This sequence comes from Hyposmocoma kahamanoa, assembly GCF_003589595.1. NCBI lineage: Eukaryota > Metazoa > Arthropoda > Insecta > Lepidoptera > Cosmopterigidae > Hyposmocoma > Hyposmocoma kahamanoa. The sequence goes on from NW_020653200.1 coordinate 10,322,867, forward strand.
TGTTCGGGTCAGAACCTTATATCGCAATGATCTGAGGAGCACGACCACTGCGCCTGTCACCCTGAGAAATAAGTTCATAAGCCCCATGTGTCTGTAATTTCATCACCACGTTTAGCCTGCAAAACCAGAACGCAGTAATGGTCATGATACTGCTTGGTGGCAGAAATAAGTGAGGTGGTAGTACTTTCCTGGACGAACTCTTTCACAAGGAACTCTCTACTACTAAAATATCCAAACAATAATAAATATTTATAGGAAAATTATATATAGAGTAAGGAATCTCTGTCCACATAATTAGGCAGAACGAGAATTCTTAATTTGGATAAAAGAACTGAGAACAAAGGAACTAAACTCTGAGATGAAATCGGAAGTCCAAAAATGTAAGCAAAGGTGTTACCATAACAAAAAAAGATTTTAAGAATAGTGGTAAACGTGTAAAGGTCTACAAAATAATGCAAGACGTTATGTTTTATATTGTTCTGAAATTGTGTAAGTGTATGTACAAGCAAAATATAAATCCAATAATCATTTTTATTTAAACACTCTATAAATAGAGAAGCTCACATAACGTATTCTAGAGGAAATATGTTTTTTGCTATTAGCAATGTTTCAGGTGCACACAACCTTTGGCTACCTTTTTTATTCGGTATATAAACACTATAATATGTTGTTACATTTATATTTTATTGTAAATAAATTATTTTTAAAGAATAATAAAATAAAAAGAATAAATTAATTGAATATTAAACAGTGATCATTATAATAAAAAATAAAAAATCAGTTTTTGATCAATAGGAATGGATAACGTCATGTCGGCGGTTTGCCTGTATTCCAGATTAAGCTGCATCGTCGCAATTTTGTTCATTCGATTTCTGGCGCTTGTTGTTATCGAATGTGCTCCTTGCTTTATATGCGTCGTGTTGTAGCATGCTTTTTGCACTTCCATATAATAGTTTTTGAACAATAGCTAAGAAAACTGATTGCCTTTTATTTATACATAATTGCACCCTATATTTGCTTGAGTAAAAACTTAAGTCAATGACATGTTATCGAAAACAAAACAAGGCATATAAATATATAAATAACGCACACACTCCTCCACACTACTCCACAGCTCCGCACTAGGAAAATCCTGTGTCGCGGTACCATGGACACACGCATAGTACACCATCGCATTAATGTTATACAAATGTTTCTCCCTCTTTCTCTGTGCGTGGCAGACGTGCATGGTAACCGTTCCACTGAGGCATTATAGAGTTTATGTTTCTGATAAAAAAAACCTGTGATATAGGGTAACTTTCCATGGGCAGTGGCCCTTCTCATTTCGTCATTATTTCTCAATAGAACTGTATTTCATGACACAAAATGATTTTAAAAGTTTTGTAAGTTGTTTAACAAAAGGATATTTTTTCATTATATTTATCACTCGTAATATGAAGAGTAGAACCGGATATAGGTCTAGGATTTATGAGATGTCACTTTGACAGTGACAGTTGTTTGTTTACATTTTTGGACCTCGATATCATCTCAGAGTTTAAACAAATTAGATGTTTGTACATACTCAAAAGGACGGTGGTAATGTTATTTCTATTTATAAAACGTGAAAATCACCTTGAATACGTCACGTGACACACAACATTGTCATTACAGGCAAACCTTTTAGAAACCTAGGAAGCTTAATATTTGCACGGAGATTATAGATACGGAGAGATAAGGAAAATAAAAATACATATAGATACGAGGACATAGCAACATTCGCACATAGAGCGGGGACGCTATGACGCACCTAATTCGGTTTCCCCGTAGGGATAACAGATATGGGTATACAATCCCGCATTCAGTGTTGGAAGATCATGAGATTTAGAATACATAAAACAATGAAGTCTAGAACATGATCAGAAAACTTAGGTATAAATCACAAGCGTAGAAATGATGAATCATATATAAAATAGCGTAATTAAATCATTTGGTGTCTACCAGCATTAGGTTTTCAATGTCTTTTGCGAAATTGACGTTGACAACTTTTTGCGACTTTGTCACGAGTTGAGCTTTGCTGTGCATTATCTTTGAACAGGACTTAACATAATTTGCGTTAGAAGTTGCCCCGACTCGCACATTACTTGTAAAAAAATTTCAAAGATTCCCGTCCAAGATTAAAATGTCCTATTGTATATTTTAATTTTGAAGGAAAATGTATAGGATCGACAACTACAAATCTTTCCAGTAGGAACACACAGAATAAAAGTTTTAGTGTCGTTTTAAAAACTTTATTACACTAATTCTCACACATCACGTACAATTGTTATTTATATTTACATAACATAAAATAGTACAATAATGACAACGAATACTATTAAATATTTTATTGCCCCTTTTGCATGAATCCGACCGTTATTTGGTTCAGAAGTTTGTTGTGATTTGCTCTATTATTTTGGTCGGTTGTTGATGCAGAAGCAGATGGTAGGGGATGCGCAGGACAGGCATCGGTTCGGCGAGTACCACGTGGTCGTCTCACTCCCTGGCTCACCCTCCCCGCCGGCGACTGAATCACGTAAGTGCCATTGAACCACGCCCCTCCCAATATTAACATTGCGTTGTTACAGCTATTACAACAAGCCCGCGGCGCGCAGCCGCCGACACCCGCCGGTGCCTGCCCTGCGACGACAGATCCTACCTGTCCATGTTAACTTTGGTGTTTATTATCACAGCTTAAGGTAAACAAGTACTATTTATATCGCGCTCGCGGCGGCGTAAAGTGTCAAGTGCCTCCAGATACGTCCACGACTACTGTGACACTAAGACTGAAGAAGACGTGTCTTTCTGTAGGAATCTGGTTTAAAAGAGAGATTGTTGCGTTGTTGGGTGCGGTCCCGCACAGGCGCGGGCGTGGATGTCCGGGATCAATGGCGACTAATAGCCACGCGAAATTAGCATGCTTTAAATAAATTTTAGCACCAACCGTACACTCCTGAAAAATTGTTCAGCGAGAACGTTCCGACAATCCTCTCCAGACGGCGCGGCTGTCACTTCTTCTAAACAATTTTTTACCCTAAATTTCATTTGCCGAAGTAAAATTGTAGAAGAATCACATTCAATTTATTTACACATAAAAGTAACAAACCACTAACTATTTTTTTTCAATTTGGATAATAACATTCGTAACATTCACTAAAGTAAGGTGCAAAAAATTATTAAACATTCCTAGCAGTTCTACAACTGCGTTATGCAATAGAAGGCCCTTAAGACTCACGTGGCTACGCTGCAACCGGCGTCAAAGCCATTACGTTCATTCACCCTTCGGCGTCGCACAGTAAACACAAACTGATAATTTATGGGCTTAGGAAAAGTTTGTGATATATTTTTATGCTTATAACGTATAAGACTGTGTATGTTACACTAAAATTAACAAACAATTATTAATATTTTTGAAAGTGGTATCGAGTATATTATGTTTAAAAATTATATTAAAAAATCAGGTACTTTCCGTCTCTTTACTCGCAGCTTATTGGAATTAAGCAAGCCTTATCATATTTTGCAATATTTTGAGGCTAAAAATAAAATATTTACTTCTCCATACAAATGAAAACTAAACATAAATTCCCTTTATTATCGCATTTAAAAAAAATTCAATAACAATAAAAATTGTCAGGGATGTTATTATTCATCATATAAAAAAGAACAACTGGTATTCCATAAACTATTTCTAAGCCCACGTATTTATTAATTTAGATCTACTGTGCGTCGTAGCGAACGCCGTAGCTTCTAGTAGCAATTCGACGTAATGGGAACTCCCTATTTAAATTGTAAGGTCTGATATAGCGCTTAGGATAGTTTGAGATGTACCATAGGTGTAACGTAGTGCACATTCGTTTATATAAATCAGTCTCATTTAAATTCCTTTCGATAAGTAGCTTTTATATACATATACATATATAGTCACTTATATTTGTAAGCTTAGTTATAACCTATTTTACTCTGTTCCACTAAAGAAATTCATTACCTATCGGTACCTGTATCAGACGATTCTCACGAGAAATCGATTTGAAATTTTATGAGTCTGTTACCGTTTAGTTTATTTTTCGGGTCATTGGTTTTCAGTTCTGTACCTGTTGTTGTAGTATAGTTACGTTAAGAGGGTTCATAAGGGCGACCTGTAGTTAAATAGTAAACTTCTGAAGAAAAACAAAATAAACTTCTTCAGTTTTAATTTTTATTAACTTTCATCGGAAGATGAGCAAAAAAGATCAGTTGAGCTCGTATCAACCGAATGTGTAATATTTGATTTTCAATCATATTATCAATGTTAAGTTAACATCTCTTTCAAAATCAAAATTAAAAAATCAATATATTTTTAAGTGAAATTGATTGGCGATTAATTGGTTACAACACTATTATTTTAAATAAAATAAGACTGAGGATGTCATTGTTTTTAAGACGTTATTTTGAAATTCATGCGAAAATAATACTTGAAATTTGTTCTATCATGTTATGTAACGCTTCACTAAATTATAATGTATTTTTTTAAACTCAATAAGGTAATAATTGTTTGTTGATTGTATCGTTAATTGCATTCAAAGTTATATACTATTGTCCTCTTTTTCAGATTGGGCCTCTTAAATTGTGACGACTGTAACTCCTGGCGTAATGACAATTAAAGTACTATTTTGTAATATTTAGGTACGTTTTCTTGTTTCATATTTACATTGTTCATAGGTTGTAAATTGAAAAGCTTTAAAATAATTTTGAGAAGGTTTACAATACACTGAATCGATATTTGAAAGCAAAAATTAGCCGATTTCAATCAAGTTTAAAAAACCCTTGTCATGAGTCTCTACATTTTCTACCTAAGACAGCTAGTCATAACTGGAAGGCAATTCTACAGATTTACGTTAATATTAAACGAAATAAATAAAATAAAAAGACTTTATTCTTCAACCGAAGATTTACAACAATATTTAATATAAAGCAATGCTTAATGTCGAAGTAAAGGTAAAAGCCTCAGAAATTTGCTGGTTTTCAGGCTTCACCTGGCTAGTATTCGCCACTGCAGACACCGTAGTATAATATAGAGACGGGTACCTTTTCGATTATATTTTATATAAATAGGAGGGTACCTCACTCACTATATACGTTTACTACAGAAATAACAAACCTTAAACCTTAAAATAGCATACGTACCAATTCCGTTTGCTGTACTTATTTTTTTTTTTTGCCTCAATCCTTAACAACGACGACAAAATCGTGAATGTAATAAGATTATCAGGTAGAAGGTTATTACTAGTTGTAGCAGCAGTTGCTGTAAATCTCTTTTGTAATATTTTATGGTCTCTTAAAGTTTGTTTTATATTTTAAATCTAAATTTAAATTCATTGTTTTTGGCTCCTTTTCTTCACTTTTGCTTTGATAGACGTGTTTATAATAAAAATTAATAAACTGTAAGTACATTTACTTGGCCTTGCTAACTCTTTGTCAGCACTCATTCGAACCCATTGATACAGTCCTGTACACTATTTGTAGGTACTATTAATCCAAAAGCCAAACTGAGCACTTGTTATTTTCACCGCTGTGATGACCATCGCCTATACCCAGGGGATCCTTACCTCGATTACAATAAATGCGACACGTAATTTAACGTAGGCAAACAAACAAACCTTGATCTTTACAAAGTCCAATTGACCGCACAACTTTCCAAGTGTTATTCTATATTTCTATATTTTATGAATTTACTTAAATTATATTACATTAACTTACTTCAAGTTCATAAAGCCACGGTAACTGTTGTAAAATTTTAAACAATAGCAATGTTCATGAGTGCTGCAATGTTTCTTTTGGACAAACGTTTCAATGCGAAAGGGTGGCATAAAAAAAGTAAAATCATATTGTCATCAATCATAATATCAATCAATCATGAATGATTTGATTTTATTTTTATTTTATTTTTATTTATTTTTAGATACGATAAAATCATTTTTCAAACTCAATAAATACTCAATATTTGTTTTTTTTTTCAAACATTCCACTGTTTCGTTCTGCGTATCCCACGGACCCACGGACACGGCTTTTGTTTGAACAAAGAAATACACATGACAGTTTAATTGAACAAATTTTGGTGGTCAAAGAGATTTTTTTTCACTTTTTGTCTTTAGCTAGACAGATAGCTTTTTAAATAGTTTGCCGATATTGTTTTATTAATAATAATAATAAGTTTTTTATTTTCTCGCCACATTATCGGTACATTGAGCATAACAACAAGCACTATACATAAAAAAAAAGAAAGAATCATATTGTGGGAGACTGGTGCCTAAACTAGACGCATTTCAGGTCACCAGGACTCCACCCCTTGGTAAATACAAATTTGCAACTTAGAATTATGTACTTGTACCTACATTGATAGTTGCGATTACTAAATTATCCACCTACATTAAAGTTTACAAAATTGAATTGGAATTCAAGACAAACGACAAAATAGATACGACTGCGTTGAGTGGTTATAAGCGCTAGAAAACGCTGGAATCGATTGAGACTTGCGACATATGTTATGGAATTTTCACGATTTTAGTAGTTCCGATTACGATACCGCCGAAAGTATGGAGACTATAAATAAAGACGAAGTTACCACTGTACATTCTCGAGTCGAGTTCCTGTAATTGTTGAAAATAGACGCAATGGCAGGCAAGAGGAGTAAAACTGTGCATATACGTGTCTCTATTATAACTATTTTTATTGACGAAGGACGAAAATGTAAACTACAAAACAAAGACCTCCATGACTGTAGGTAACTATTTCGTAGCTACGTATTGTCTTTCAGGTAATTTTTCACATCCAGAATACAATTTGTATAACAGAAATATGCAAGCAACGTCATGAGTCCGCCTTCTCATCACCAAAATGTAATAGCTAAACAGCACTAATGCTATGAAGACCAAATCAAACTGAATCTTTTGCTGACGGCGTTAATATACATATTCAGTGTATAACGATATGGTTTATGCGCATTTCACTTAGGAGCATCATTTTCATTGTCTCCGATTTTTTAAAATTAGGTATTAATTAGAAACTTATACAAATTTTGTTAGAAATCGTCAATATCACTTCTTTCATTAAACCAGTTTTTGGTTTAAATACTTATTTTCCCTCCTAAGCCGATTAATTCAACTTTTTCTTGACTTAGTAGAAAGTCGACACACAGCACAAGTTCGTACGTCGTAAAGGACGTAAATACCCGTAAGAGCAGCGTAAATACGCATAGGTATAAGAAATATAAGCCTATTATAATATACGTGCACTAGTGCACGTGGCTGCCAACCGGTCAACCTCCCTACCCACACCCGTAAACGCAACCGTCCCCTCAATATTTCATTAAAAATGCACCTCTACGAAGAGCTGGGAACTATTGCAGTCGATAACCGACATGTTTGTGAAAGACTCATTTTTTTTTAGTTCGGTCTAAACTAAATTTTTATCTTCATTTATTGCAAAAACCTGCATAAAATATCGTGAGACAACTCACGTAGTCTTGCCTTACGTATTTCATTAAAAATGCACCTGTACGAAGAGCTGTGACCTATTGCAGTCGATAACCGACGTGTTTGTAAACGACACAATTTTTCTTAGTTCGGTCTAAACTGAATTTTTGTTTTCATTTATTGCAAGAGACAACAAAGCAAAAAAAATCTCTAACGAAAACAAGAAACTACTTGAAAACAATTTAAATATTTTTGCAGACAAGATGCTTAAGTCTTACGTTACAAAGAACTTAATGCATTAAGAGAAAAAAAGAAGAACGCGGTTACTTATACAAGTGTATTCAAGAACTTAGAGAAAAATGAATAGAAAAAAACTCAAAAAATATTTAAAGCGCTGAACACCATTTAATACGCCAATAAATAATTTATAACCCCCTCTTTTTTATGGTATTTATAAATTTAGATAGCATTGAAAGACACTTAGAATATCTTTTTGGATCAGGGTACTATTATAAATTCAATTCAGACTGTCGCGTACTGTTTGTATCAATCCCATGTTTCTTGTGTCTAAAAAAGTTATCGCAGTTTACAGAAAAATATATTTTATAAAGAAAGTGGAGTGTCATATAGCAGAAGTACATGTAGCGCACTATAAGTTTCCGGAACTGGCCACTTACATAAACAATAATTAAAAAGTAATTACAACATTTGAAAATGGTCTCTTTGGCTGTAGAATACAGTTTGTTTCTTGTGACTATCACTTGTTTTTACATTGTGGAGTCACTTTAGAAATTGGTTGTCTACATCACCATGGATTTAACTCGTGAAAATTTTCGTAGTATGACTTTCTACGACTTTAAGTGTAATTTAACAGCTCAGTGGAGCTTCGCTCGGCTTGAAACTGCTTCTGGCAATGAAGCACTATGCAAAACGACTATTTATAGCTGGTTTGCAGAATTCAAACGCGGTCGTGTGAATCTCAGTGACGAATTTCGTGATGGTCGCCTGTCCATTGCTGAGAACAACAAAAACATCGATGCTGTGCGCCGCATGATCAAAACAGACAGACATGGGATATACCATGAGATTCAGGCATAGGAATGAGTTAAATACAATCAATACTACACAAACATTTGGGTGTGAGAAGCTGTGCTTTCGGTGGATCCCACACATTTTGACTAAGGCTCAAAAAACGGATCGCGTCACTTGGTGCAATGCCATGCTTACAAGATTCAACAAAGGGGCGTCAAATTTGATGTGGGACACCAAACATGGATTTATAGTTACGATCCCAAAACAAAGCGGCAATCAAGCGCATGGGTCTTTCGAGATGAGCCGAAACCAACCAAAGTGGTACGCGTGCAAAGTGCCTCTAAGCGGAGGATTGCTTCTTTTTTTAATAAAACTGGGCACGTGGCTACTGTTGCTTTGGAGAACGTTGTACCATGAATAGTGATTGGTACACGACAATTTGTTTGCCGGAAGTTATTGACAAACTTTGTAAAAATAACTGTAAACGCCGTATAATTTTGCACCACTATAATGCCAGTTCTCACACGGCCAGTCAGACAAAAGAATTTTTGAAGGTGAAGGACCTTATGAGTTGACCTTATGAGTATGTCGGGACTGTACACGGGATGGTGTAGGTACAGTCCCGACCTGGCACCTTGTGACTTTCATTTATTTCCAAAAATTAAGAACCAGTTACGCGGTCAACGATTTTCATCACCTAAAGAGGCTGTCGAAGAATATGAAAAATATGTTTCAGAGATTGTCACGGAAGAGTGGCATAAATATTTTCAAAATTGGATTTATGTCTTTATAAAATCATTTTCATAGTTGATTTTCATAATTTTCATAATTTTCATCGACATGTAATGAATAATCTCTAAATTTAACAAAAACAAGCTGGTGTATATTTATCTAAATATTTTTTGTCTTTTACATAGTATTTTAATAGTGTTAAGTACTATAGTTTTAATTATAATGTTATTTATCCCTTAAGTTATTTTTGTTGTCTGTTATTGTAGTATGACTTGTCTTGTTGTACTTTCACTGCTTCCTCTTGTTTGCGTATTATGTCGATGGTTGTGAGGTATACAAATAGATTATAGGTTCTCCTAGTAACAAGGGAGCCGTCTTGAGTCTTGAGCTTTATAATGGAGTCAGGAATCCTGCAGTAAAACAAATAAATAATTATTGGTGCTTAACATTTACGTAATACCATCAAAAATGTATAATTCTAAATATGTAGTGGCAGTATAATATGTTGTTCTTACCTAAAGTTTCCGGCCTGCATACCATCCATTCTCATTCCTCTTGATAAAGGTTGACGCTCGCATTTAACATCTGTGGATTCGATTGAAAGAATATTAATTATGATTCATGTTATTGTCTGAAATGAAATTTACCTTATAAATATTTAGATTTTATTATATTTATAGTAATTAATGAATTGTAATATAATTAGTTAACTATTGTGCTTACCTTAAGTGGAAACCATGTTTTCGTATGGTATTTCCAATGTAAATCTTTCCGGGGTTCTCGCATGCCGTGATAGCAATATTATTATTATAAATTTTATATAACACAAATTGGAAATAGCTGAACTGGTTAACTGATGGATTGCAAAACCTATATTTCTTTTTATTTCACATTTTCTTCTCACTCAATGCATTGTTAATAATTTAATAATGATTTTTCAATTCAATTACGACTTGTGTTCCGTTACATGATGACACGACCGGTCTTGAGCGCAGCGAGTTACCTCTGTGTGCACTTTTGCAGTATTCGGAATACGAAATACGCTTATTGCTGAATATGTTTGTTCTGTTTCGTTGTTCCTGTGCACAAGTTTTTTGTGTTGTATGTGTTTTGTCTATATGAAAGTCGATATTCAAATGTTTCAAATTTAAAAAAAAAAAATCACAGAAACCATTTGAAAAAAGTTTCATTCGAAAACCTCAAACCATGAAGATTCTATGAAAATTCAAAGAACCTATTGCAATAAAACGGCAATTTCATACTTTAACCCCTAATATTTATAAAATAAATTAATTTCCAGAAATTATTGCTTTCAGGTTTAATCTGTTTCGTTGTATGTATTCTATTCATAAGTTGAAGTTGTTTATCACAGACTACATACATACTTTTCTTTCTTTTCGTTTCGTCGTATGCAAAAGCAAAAACTGATCATTAAGTGTATGATTTGGGTTGTGGTAAATCCATGTTTTGGGGGTACCATAAATAATTAACATCCACTCTCTGCTCCACCAAGTAACTGTAAGTTCATGTAAAATGTATCAACAACCTGTGTCGCCACTCACACACCACAGTAAACTAAAATCTTACATAATATTGTTACAAATAATATTATTAATACATTAATACAGACACAGTCATTTACACATATCAGTAAATTTTTATGCCAACTAAGTACTTGTACTCAACAAATGTTTGTAAAAGATATTATGTCATTAAGACATTCTTATAGATTCTTTGTGTGAATAACTTATTAATTTATTTCAAAAATATACATAATAAACATTGACTTTGATAATCAAATAGGAACGGCGAATCCACACTGTAAATATAGTATATGCGTCATTTACAACCGTTTTGATGCAAAAAGATTGCTTTTTGTCGGTTTCAGTTTTCCTATCCCAGTACAAAAATGGCGACAGAATAATGAACGAGTTAAACTTATCAACGTTAAACGAGTTAACTCGTCAACCGCACTGAATGTTCAATGTACATATTATGTTAATTCTTATTTGTACATAAAAAACAAATTACAGAAAGAGATAACGACAAAGAAGAACTTATCCCTTTAGGGGATCTCTCTGCTAAACTTAAATGCTGGAATCGCTGGAATATATACCAAAAATCCACAATTAGGCACAACATCGCAACTCTATAGAGTGATTTAGAATATTCTAGGTCTCAGTCTACTGGCACATAAAAGAATATTGAACTTAAATGTCAGTGAAATATAGTTGCTTTTTATTTGTCATGATGACACAAATATACATAGATGACACAAATACAGATAATCCATAATACAGAAGAACTACCAACATCGGGTACTGTGGCATTATCTTCAATAACCCCTGCCTTTACCATCCACGAACATAATGACGATGCAAGTGATACTATTATACCGACGGAGTCTAAAACGGCCATTCTTAAAACAGCACATTTTTGCAAATAGAAACATAAATATTCATTAATATAGTTTATACTTTTACCTAAAGGTATTTTCAAGATTTAAACTCTGCTATGTAGTTATCATACTTATTTTATTTTTCAAACCCATGTACTTCTCATTTTAGCCCAGAATGGCTTACATCTATGCCATTCAATATTCTGAGTGGCAAAATACTGCTTTTGTAATCACTTAAAAATATAATTCACCACGAAGATTCTTTTAAAAAGTTCCATCATATATACGAGTGTCTCGTCCGAAGATACAATTACTACCATCGCCTTTCCTTTGAAAGAAACGGAAACAGAGAAAAATAAAAAAAAGAAGTTATTTTCAGTTTGAAAAATGATTTGAAAATCAGAAAAAAAATCGAACGCGAAACAGAAGCAATTTCAATAGCTAAAAATGATATAAGAAAAATTGGCAACAATTAGAGAAGCGGACCTGGAAGCACTAGGTTCTGAAGACTAATATGTTCACAATATTAATAGTTTAGCTTAAACTTGTTCATATTTCAATCTTATTATTAGGCTGAGAACACCGAATTGTGAGAATGGCAGGCAGAAACAATCCTACAGTGATAAATAACATCAAAAGATTGAAAATCGATAGGTCTTTAGAATACCAGACATGGAAATGGGGTAGAAAAGTAACATTTTAAAATTGCAAGGAATAGCATTTTTTAAATCATGGTGTTTTATAAAGAATTAAAGAAATGTGTTGTTACTAAAATTAAAAAAACGTGACATTATGACATCTTCGGTATGCTTTTAGGGAAAAATATTTGGTACTACATTGACGTAATAATTTTGGCAAACAACATCTGTAACAAGTGTTTATTTTCGTTTGGAGAAAAATGAGCAGAAAATACATAAACATGTTATATTTACATGTAGTACTGTAAAAATACACAAAGTTTTATTAACAGGACAACACGACATAAATTTGAAATAAACTTAAAAAAATCAATTTCTCCTGTAGCATTACAAGAAGTACAATTGCGTCAGTGTAGCACCAAATGAGCGATTTGTAATAACTATAATCTCAATTTTTTAGTTTACTTATTATCACTTATCACTATTTTCAAAAATTATTTCCTCGAAAACTTTTGTGTTCCTAAAATTGAAAATTAGTACGGAGTTTGCTAATCTGGCTAAGTCTGCCTCCACAAATAATATCAATCTATGTAAATCCGATGAAACTAGAAAATAACCTTGATCTAATGCAGCAAGCAGAACAATCTGTATATTACCCAACACTTCAACTATTTACATCAGAACTGTCGTGTCTAGGCCCATTTAATTGGTTTCTACGAGTAATTGCAAATGGTGCCTGGGGTCTAATGATGGTGTACGAAAGTGTACACGGGAACTAAGCTTTATTAAAGTTACACTCACCGAGTTTGTACTCGTGATACTGGTCTCAACTAATTTGTAGACAAACAGTGACTTTATTGACTTTTTAGTATTCGCTGTTCTGTAACGGGCGTTTTTTAAAAATTTTATTAAAATTTTTGTCAAGTCAATCCTGCGATTTACTGATAAAGTTGTTGGACACACTTTTACTATACACAGAGTAACTTGAGTTCTAGGAGATATATTGATGGATCTTAAATTCTTAAGATAGACAAACGAATGTTAATTGTTAAGCAGCAAATGTTCACTCTGAATTTTGAACAAAGACGAGCCTAAAAGGCTTCCTTTGATTGGAATTCAATGTTTATTTTAAAATAAATGAATTCTAAATGAGTTTCCGCACTTGACTACAGAATTTTTTAGCGCAACCTTATCTATAGAGAAGCAAATCCGACCTTGTGGATGGCCATGAAAAAAGCGGGTAGGATACAATAATACAGTTCTCAATTCGCGTTTTCGCAAATTGACAGATCATTCCATAAAATCGCTTAATTAATCTGCAGGGCTAAAAAGGCCGTATTGGCAAAATCATAATATTATGATTAATTGACAATTTATAATTTTATGAATTGTTTCAAACAAAAAAAAAACCAGTTCATCTATTTGACAGTGTTCTATGGAGGTCTCCGTAGAACAGTGAACTGTCAACTAATCATATTATTATTCTGCCAAAGCGGTCTTTTTAGGCCCCCTGTACGCTATACACGCGAAAGTCTTTTTTTTTTCAATTACGTCATGTTGGGAACAAACTCTTACTTATTCAGAAAACATTTACTTTTAATGTTACCAAGTAAAGGGACGGACAAGTCGTGCGCTTGCTGGTAAACCATAGATCTACCCGTTGCAGTGCCACACAAAGCTTTAAATCGCAACGATCTGAAGGAAACTTCCAATATGTCTGTAACCCTGAGACATAAAGTCGACAAATCCCATATGTTTGTAGTTTCCAGCACTCTTACCTACTCTTCAAAACCGGAACGCAATAATGCGTTACTACTTACATTACTGCTGGGCGACAGAAATAGTTCTCCTAAACTCTCTACACAACGAGCTTTTTTTATAATAAATATATATATATAATAATAATATAATAAATAATAATGTGCGCATTTAACCTCCATCTCACCTAAATAATGCCTATTCACTCTCCTCCCTTGAAAAGATCTAAGTTATAGCGTTCGGGGAACAAGTCCGCCGGTAGGGACTTCCACTCTCTAACCGCTCGCCCTATAAATGTGGAAGCGAAACGCTTCGTGCGAATCCTGGAAATATCCAGGATATAGGGGTGGAATCCCAGTCCACGTTTAGTACCCCGATGATGCAAAAGGGGAGGGCGGAATCGAACCACGCAATTCCATCGCACACTCTCCGTGATATATCCTGTAGAATACCGATAAGCAGGCAACTTTAAGGCGGTGTTCAGGGCTCTGCAGCTTCGCCTCTACTAATTTCGAGTCACCTATAAGCCTCTTGGCAGGCTTGTCTATTGATGAATCCAAGGTGGCCAGTTGGTATTTAGCAGAGCCATCCCGTAAGTGGCAGCAGAACTCCATACACGACCAAACTTGTGATTGGTACAGCTGCAACTGCCCCGATGTGAAGTAACGCCTCACCTTGAAAAGGATGCCAAGCTTCCTGGCTGCACTTTTGGCCATGTATTCAATGTATCTGCCGAAGTTCTGATTGGACGACAAGTCCATTCCAAGTAGCTGGAGACGGTCGGCTATCGGTATGGATACATCACGAAAAGTCGGAGTCAGGTGAAAGGGACTCCGCTTTGTGGAGAATAGAGACGCCTGCGTTTTTGTAGCATTAAATTTGACAAGATTGGCATCGCCCCAATCGTAGACTGCCTTAAGTGTCAAATTCAAAGGACTAACCATGGACTCTCGACAACACTGGATTTCTTCCATTGCTTGCTTCCTTGCTTCACCATGTCTTTCTATAGCCTCGCTCCATAGATGAGAGGCGTACGCAAGAAGATCCCTAGTAGATCGCCCTCGTCGTTGTGCTGCTGATAAAGCTCTACTGTCTATTTTTTGACAATATTTTATTTTGTTTTAGATAATTCTTTATTTATTCAGAAACAATTGTTTAAAACAATAAAGTTGGTATATTTAGCACGCATAAATGTTAACTGAATAAATAAGGGCTTGTTCACGCCATACATAGAAGCAGTAAGGCTCCTTGTGAAAGAGTTCGTCTTCTGTAGTACTGCCACCTTACCTATTTCTGCCGCCAAGCAGTAATGTGAGTATTAGTGTGTTTCGATTTTGTAGGGTAAGGGTGCTGTGACATTACAGGCACATGGGACTTGTCAAGTTATGTCTCAGGGTGACAGGCGCAGTGGCAGTGTCTCTTATATCATGGCAATTTAAAGCTCTGTTCTGCGATTTAAAGCTCTCTAAAAAAACCCAGGGAAGTGTTAGTATTAGATAATAGCATAGATATATCCCATATCTCAGACAGGTATTGTCTAATAGAGCAAGTTCTGTCTTTGATAGACATGACTTGTATTTTTATTCTTTTTTATTCCTTTACGTGGAGAAAATAAATTACAACATTTCTGGCCTCACAATACTTACCGTCATTTTGGCTGGAATTGGCGTCGGATAGCAAACAAGAGGCTTACGTCGACGGACCCGCAAATCGATGCCTTACTTTCTCAAACTCGTATCTTATAAAGAGTGATAATTCAGGAGATGGGAAAACTTTCCATTTATTTCAAATTTCTTATCAAGGGTGTTAATAAATGCATCCAGCATTACTTTAAGAATAGGTAAAAACCAGTGGGTAAATATGAAGGAAATGTGATATGAAATGAGCCTCCAAAATTTATATATACGATACATTTATTGCATTTCAGTATCTTTGTGCTTTAAATTATGAGTTTGAGAAAGGAAGGCGACGATATTTTACATTTATGACAACCATTACTTTGGGAAATGTACCTAAAACCTCATTATCGGAATAAATTTAAAGCAATAATGATTTCTTAATAATTATACCTTGTCAAAGTAGGAAACTCCCTGTACTATGAGCACCAGAGCAAAGAAGTAGCTCCGAAGCACTACCCATGGCACCCTAACCAGGATCAAAAAAAAAATATGTAGGATTTTTTCTAATCTAAATCTCGCACATTAGTTTTTTTTTTCAAACAAATCAGCGTTTCGGGTCCTTTACAGGTTTCTGGCTGACTCAGTCAGCCGGTTTTGGTTTTTTTTGGAGAAAGAAATATACGCGCTTTAGACCCGAAAAAATTGTTTCATTTTCTATGTGTAATAATCGCGAAAACTTAAGAATTAGAAAAACTCGATTCCCAAACAGATCTACTCAAGAATCGAATCCGGTACTGAGATCATCAAATTGTGACAAGCCCAAATTATTATCTCGTGCAATAATAAACAGGGAATCAATTAAGTTGATGCCATGATGAAAGTTATTTTAATTCATAAAACTATACTCGTTCATTCTTATTTACTTATATTTAATATTATTACTTGTCATGCTCGTAAAGTTAGGTATATATAAAGTGTAAAATTTGCAGTTGCAGTTGATTAAAGTGTTTTAGTTTTAAGACTAACATAAAATTTATAATGGCTGCCAGCGCGTTTCTAGCTGTCTAAAAATCTGAGCCCATATAAAATTTCCGTTAGGGATTGTACGTGATATGATTTTAAATTTAATCCATAAAACCAACAATCAATTACCTCTGTAAATATCAGTAACAATGTAGGTACGGAATTGTTGGAACCACATGTAGAAAATGAGGTAATGTCGACCATGTAATAAATTTCTGACCACTTACAAAGTGCACTAAATACACAAGCTTTTGTTAAACAAAGTCAGAATATTATAATTTTCCATATTTTCCGAACTTTGAATATACGTATATATAGAGGTAATAAAAGGTTGTAGTGAAACTCAAATGTGTATTTGATAAATAAGAAGCACCTAAGTTTTCTCGAAAACCAAAGAAAATTGTGCAGGGGGGAGTTTTCATCGTGCGTTTGGAATATTAAAACATAGATACCTCTTGTTACGCCTCACACAAAATGTTTGGTTTGGATTTTGGAATACTGTGCGCCAGCGCAAGGAATACTTTACTTTTTGCAGCATCTGTGGAAAGACCTGACTGAATCATCTGCATTATCTCTTTCACACTCTTCTGCACAGACAGGGTTTATGACGTCTGTCTGGGCAAAACTCTTGGCAATAGTATCTCAAGCAATTGACACTGCGGATTAAGTTCTACGTTCTGTATAATATTAGATTTGTTCTTTTAAGAATAAGTGGAAAGCAATTTTCTTTCTGCTATTTTGTAAACTTAAAACACACATTTTCAACGTTACACCATAGGAATATTTTTTAAAAAAGACTAAGTATTTATTAATTTAAACTTTATTTACTTTGTGTATCGATTTATACATTCAAGAATAACTTGGTCACTGGTGTAATGGGCTGGTGTCCGCAACTCGACGTCAAGGCGCCATTCAAGAATAATTCAATATTTTAAAGGAAGTTGAAAAATCGATGTTTTCATTTTCGAACAGTTTAGATAAAATAAATAAGGGTCAGATTCTTTAAATGTTGCTTTATTAAATATTTTCAAGCTTATAATTGTAAGCGCAATAGTTAAAAAAATATCTCTCAGCAAAACTTTTCCCCCGAGCACGCATAAACCACACATTCAACCATACGAACTGCACGCAATAATATTCGCCTCAGCAGTCAATTTTATTTTTGCCCTATTAAACTATAAATTATAAATCGCTTAACGTTTTTGGCCACTTAGTTGGGTTACTGTTCAGTATTTCTTGTTAAGAAGATAGGGGAAATATGAAGCCTGAAATACTCGTACAATGTAAGGACCTTAAAAATTCTATTTCATATATTTTTTTCCTAAATTTAGGGACAAAACTCGAAATTAGTAGGTCTCCATAAATGTTAAATGTACGCAAGAAAATACTCTTCGTCAAATGCAACTCTGTGAACATGTTAATCAACATGGTATCCAATACGTTCGCAATTAATGGGGCTATAGAGTCAATGTAGTATCGAGTCTTGATATCGATACTTCTATTTTATAGAAATAAATCATCTCATAAATTTGAGAGCTAAAACAACGAAAACCCAAATCTGTGATAAGATTTTTCAGTACACGTCAAATTGGTGCGAATCATATAATTAATATTTTCTTTTAATAACGCGGGGCTATGTTGTAACGCGGGGCTATGTTGAGTGCGTATCATAACCCCGCACTAAGGAAACCCTGTGTCGCGGGTGCCATAGACACACATATAGACAACCACAAATTACACCCAAACTCACGAGATAAATAAATGTAGGCCATACAAATATTTCTCCTGGCCCGGGAATCGAGAGGCCCGGGAGGCAGTCCGGCATGGTAACCGTTCGGCCACGGAGGCAGTTAAATTAACTACAATATCAAAGGGCTATCATACATTAAAGGCCTATGAAGTCTTAATATTTAGTAGTAGTATTGATTTAACGTAGCTCTAATAGCATAATTATGTGAATAAATTAAATTGGAGCTCCGCGATAAGATCGACTCATCCGTAGAACAAAGATCTATATGCAAGACTACTTGTTCTCAGGACACAGTACATTTCGTTCGTTCTTCTTCGCTGTGGATGTCAGATCGACCGTTGTTCGATTTTATATTTCCGAAACGAAATAAGATATATAAATTCTCAAAACACCTTTACATAGGCCTTAGTTTGAATAACTAAATTATTCTCGTAACGTACTTATTATCTTTTCGCTATATAATCACATCGGACTCTGTTCTTCGGATGAGTCGAGATGCCAAAAATTTAGACACCATTTTCCTTAATATGACTATGCAAAGGCCTTGGTTTCGAATCCGAGCTCGCACCTCTGAATTTCTCGGAATTTATGTGCGAAATTTAATTTGAAATTTACCGAGAGCTTTTCGGTGAAGGAAAACATCGTGATGAAACCTGCACGTCGAAGAAAGTTCACAACCCTCTGAAAACTTGTGAAGTTCCCAACCCGCATTGGGCCAGTGTGGCGGACTATGGCCTAAACCCTCACTTGAGAGGAGACCTGTGCCTAGCAGTGGGAATAAATGGGTTGAAGATGATGATTATGATGACTATTCCAACAAGTTGAGCAAGGCCACAACACGGTGCTCACTATGATACCACGGGCTGCCTTTGCAATAGTGCGACCGGCGATCAACTGTCAGGAAACTCGACTCTGTCGGGAAGGTCCAACGTTCTTACGTCTTTGCCACAGGGATACCGAGATGCAGTGCAAATAAAAAAAATACTTCCATACAAAATATTTACTGAATTTTTTTATACTTAACGATATTCGAATTCGTTCCCATCCCATCTCTAGTGTAGCAGCACAGACATATATCTAGATAGACGCCGCAAGTACAGCAATTTGTATGAATATGTACCCACTATGACGTCACATACTACATACATAATACGCGTAAACACGCTTATTCCATTCAATTAATCGATACTAAGCAGAATAATTTTTGTTCAAGTATTTGTTGATTACAAGTAGTCGTTACATTAATTGAATAGAAAAAAACTAGAATAGGATAGCTAAGGATTAAAATAATAAAGGAATAAAGGAAAGAAGAAATAAAGGAAGAAGGAAAGGAATAAAGGATTATTTTACTTGTTTTAAAAAATGTGGATTACTTAATAAAATGACTTTAATTTTTAATCGACGTCAAATATTAAAATTATTGCCTTTCCAATAAAATGAGCTTATTATATAACATACTTTTGTAATAGAAGATCTTATCGATTAACATAAATAATGAAAACGAACGTCAATATATGAACTTGCGACTGCCTTAATTAACTTTACTAGATGTTTTCTGTTGATAATTGATCAAATTGATGACTGGCAAGACAATGAAAATGTTACTGCTGACAAAATATGGTAAAATCTTATTAATCAGAAGAGGTTTACTTAATGACGGCCTCGGGTGGAATTTTTGTGATTTATTTATTATTTCTCGGATTTCTAACTCCGCTACTTTGCATTTTTTGACAGTATCTTAGATGGGATAAACTAGACCACCTTCGTCCTCGAAAGCAACGAATTCACACGTATGACCAACTACTGGATTTTGTAAAGATTTGGAGAGATTTTTATATTACTCGTACTACATATCCGGTGAAGTATGTAATTATTTGCTCACTATATTCAGACATTAGAGGTAACGTGCTGCAAAAATTATCGAAATTACAAATACTACTGATAATAGATACTACAAAACGTTATAGGTAACAAAACAGTTCTAGAATATTTTTATAATATTGCTAAGGTCATAATAATTTTCGTACCTTTGTTTTCAAAATTGATCAGAATCGAGAACAGTGTTGCCTAACGTATACCTACATCACTAAATGTTAAATTTGGACAAAGAAATGTACAAGCGGCCGTACCATGAAACTGAATGCATTATACAAAAGTGCGTTCGTTCGATTTTCTTGGCGTATTAACAAAGGATCACAAATATATCGCACCAAGTAAAAGCCGCAATGTATTACAAACATGAGGCATACACTCGGTTGCCTATTGGTTTTCTCGAAATTCATACAGAACCAAAATAATTGTTTTCAAAATAAATTATGCATTTTCTTATTACAATATCACTTGTCCGTGTGAGGAAACGTCCCTGTTTACCCGTTTACCTACAGTTATAGTGCTTTTGCAGTTTATAATGGCACAATTATGCATTTTTCGCGTTTTCGACTGGTGTTTATCAACGGGAACGATCGAGCGCGTTCTGAAGTGCAGCAGCGGCAAGTAAGTGAATTTCATTTTCGGCACGCGAAGTACGTACACTTGCGGCGTCTATCTAGATATATGTATGTCTGTGTGTAGCAGCTACCAAACGTACCAGAATGTCGAACCCCTTCCGGTCCATCCATCTAGTATCGATGTTACTTATCCAGACTCTATGAATGCAATCAACATGAATAATCATACAAAACAGACAACTACCTACAGCTTTTGGCATCCAGTAACTCTAATTTCGGATAGAACAATCCTTAATGGAGAACACATTTTTACCTACCTCTTTGTCTTTTTCTTTATCTTTAATCGTGAATTATTTATAAAATATAAATAGTTTCTTTCGAGTGAAATTGCGAGTTAAAATTAGCAGTTTTTTATTTATTTATTCAGAATAACCAACAAGTCATACCCTCAATAATTAAAATTGAGATTACACAATACAAATTGACTAGCGTGATAAAGTGTTACCTTAAATAAAGGTTACCATACATAAAAGAGTCAAGAGACAAGAAAACAAAATGTGTTAAATTTGAATTACCTAACGTAAAATCGACTAGTCCAAGCATAGAAATAAACGGAGAAAAGTTAGACTTTGTTAATAAAACAGTCTTCTTGGGAGTGACCTTAGATAGTAGGTAAACTTCAATGGTTTCCACATATATCTTCCGTGGCCAGCAGATTAAGCTCCGCTGCATACGCAGTCCGCAGAATACGTGAGCTTACCGATGTTAGTACTGCTAGACTAGTTTACTTTAGTTACTTCCATAGTATAATTTCCTGCGGGATTCTCATGTGGGGTAAAGCGGCACATATTCAAACCATATTTATATTGCAAAAACGAGCGATTCGTTCTGTGTACCGTCTAGGCTCTCGGGTTTCTCTCAGAGAAAAGTTTAAGGAGACTGGTATCGTGACTGTGGCATCACAGTACGTTTACTGAAATATTTTATATGCCCGTAAAAATATACGTATATATATATTCGTAGAAAATTTTCTGGTGGTAAAAGCAGCCATTTTTTATGTTGAATTTTATATGGTATTTCTATGTACATCTAAATGATACTGTGTTTATTACAGTCGGCACCTCGAAAATACCCCTACTTTCGGACGATTAAATTTGAAGATTTAATTAGTGTGTAATTGGAATTACGCTAGTTCAAGTTCTAAGAATTTAAAGTTTGCCTAAGAGAAGTACTCGTTGCAAATCGCTAAAAAACTTGGAGTTAGCGTCACATAGAGGAAAGCAAAATGGAACAGGCTCTTCGTATACGGCTTGAGCTTAGCAAAAATCAGCTGAATGCAACCTTTCTTAAGGCTTTGGAGGTGTTGAGACAGGTTGAACATGGAGGAGCTGATTTATCAGAAGTCAAGAGGATCAAATATGAGTTGAGTGTAGTCACATCAAAGTTCAAGGAAGAAGTCCTCCGCTACATTGATAAGATTGCTGAAGTATCAACGGACATAATTAAGGACTATACAGAACTGGAATTCAAAGCTGAAAAGGCCATTATGGACCTTTCACAAGAACAATGCGAGCAGCCGCGGCAGAGTAACTGTGCAAAACTGCCCAAACTACAACTGCCTGTATTTGAAGGAGATATTCTTAAGTGGCATGATTTTTGGGACCAGTTCGAAGCAAGTGTGCATATGGCAACCACCAACAACGCATTGAAGATGGCCTACCTTGTTGCGTCACTGAGAGGTTCAGCTCTAGAAGCTATCGAGGGTTTGGGAACAACCAACCAAAACTACGGCATTGCAGTAGAAACTTTAAAAAACCGGTACGGCAACAAGCAGTTCCTAGTCGATGCCCACTACAATGCGCTACATCAGTTGGAGTGTGCTAAGGAGACACCTAGTGATTGTAGGCGAGTCCTCAACAGCGTTGAGAAAAATATGAGAGTGCTGCAGTCACTGGGCGAGGACATAAATGGCAATGGGTTCCGGACTATATTGCTGAACAAGTTTCCAGAGAAAGTAATGTTTCAGTTGAATATTGCTATTAAAAGGGATAGTACAGTCTTAGCAATACGAGAGCAGCTTGATAACATAATCACTGCAATGGAATTATCTCAAGCAAAGTCAGATGTGGTGTCAGAAAACAGACCTACATGCTCAACGGATGTCCTACACATACGGACACAAACGCGCAATAAAGGAAGGAACTGGCATAACAATAAAGTAAAAACTGGAACATCACAGGAACATGTCAGCTGTCGTGACAAAATACAATTGAAGCGAAATATTACAACTGGCGCAGATAGCAATGTGAAAAGAACACGTAGGTCCTGCATATTCTGTGATGGTGGACATTATAATGACCAGTGTAATACCTTTAAAAGTATGGAAGAGAGAATCAAGAAGATAGGGAATAGGTGCTTCAAATGCTTTCAAGAAGGACACAGAAGTAAGCAGTGTCAAAAAAGGATAATATGCTATCACTGCACAGGACCCCATAACCGCGCCCTATGTCGTAAGAAGATATCAGGTATGAATACTGGTCTTACTAAAATACCAAATGTTACATGTCACAGTCATAACTGTAGATCCTTCTTACAGACGGCAACGGCAAGGGTCCTGAGTAACAATAAGAAACATCCTTGCAGAATTCTCATGGATAGTGGTAGCCAGAGAAGCTACATAACTACACGCCTAGCAAACCTGCTATCCATAACACCTTCTGGAGAAGACCTGCTAATGATTTACACCTTTGGATCAGAAAACCCTTTGGAAATGCTCAGCCCTTCAATCGAGATCACAATAGAAACCAATAGAAGCATACAAAAACAGATACAGGTCAATATTGTACCCAACATTACAGAGAGGATACTGGTACCACAGATAACTTCCTTAGACTCAGTCGATGTCATGGCTGATGATGGCTCATGTGGTCAAGGAATTGACATTCTTATCGGTAATGATTATTACTTCTCATTTATCACAGGGAAAAGGATTAAGTTGGATGAAGAGTTATATTTGGCTGATACTGAATTTGGCTGGATTTTATCAGGCTGTGTGGATACTGGCAAAGATGAAAATACCCTCGCAGTAGTGACATACCACCAATCTGATCCAGGTTATTTATATTTTACCGACCCTGACCTGCCTCTACAAAATATGGACATCAAATTCTTGTGGACTTTAGAGAATATTGGCATAACCGACTCTGCAAAAACAACACGAGAAGAGGAAGCCGTTCATCATTTTAATGATACAGTTCAATACCATGAAGGGAGGTACTATGTAAAATGGCCATGGACGCAGCATACTTCAAACTTACCAACAAATTATGGCTTAGCTTATGGTAGACTAAAAGGTTTATTACAACGTTCAGATTTTACTACATTACAAGAATATGACGAGATATTGAGGGAACAATGTGACTCCGGAATTATCGAAGTAATAGACCCACAAATGAATGCAGAAAATGAAAAAGGACCTCCGATTCATTATTTACCGCATCATTTAATAAAACAAGCCGGTAAGCGAGGACGCGTGGTATACGATGCATCTGCGAAGTTAAAGAACCAGCGAAGTTTGAATGAATGTATGTACAAAGGGCCATGTATGCTACAAGACTTGACTGCCTTATTATTGAACTTCAGAATAAATAAAATTGGGATACTTGCGGATGTTGAAAAGGCTTTTCTACAAGTTGGGTTACAGGCTGAAGCTAGAGACGTGACTCGGTTTCTATGGATAAAAGATATCACGAAACCGATTTCAGAAGACAATCTTATTCACTTGAGATTCTGTCGTGTACCATTCGGCATTATTTCTAGCCCCTTTCTACTCACAGCTACTATACGTTACCACTTGTCTAAGAAGAATGGCGGTATTCTGGAACGTATTGCAGATAAATGCTATGTGGACAATTTAGTTACGAGTGCCAATAACATACATGTAGCCCGCGAATTGTATGCTGAAGCTAAGACCGCATTCCAAGAATTGTCAATGAATATTCGAGATTGGACTTCCAATGATAAATCCCTAATGAAGAAAATACCTGAGCAATATAGGGCCAAAGAATTAGACCAAGTCAAGGTATTAGGTTTACTTTGGAATGTAGAAGACGATACACTTCAGTTGAAACTCAAGGAGGACATATTTAATGAGACAAGGATATTGAAAGCTAACAAGAGAGAAGTTTTAAGAACTTTAGCCTCCCTTTACGACCCTTGTGGCTTCGTGTCTCCTTTGACAATGCCGGCTAAGCTTTTACTTCAAGAACTATGGCGAAAAAAGTACAGATGGGAAACCAAACTACCTGAAGATCTTCTATCTCAGTGGAAAGACACAGTGTCAAATTTAAGCGACATTAAACATATTAAATTACCAAGACATCTAGGCCATGATAAGGAAAAGGAAAACGCTAAGTTTGAGCTACACTGTTTCACTGACGCAAGCCAAAACTCTTATGCAGCTGTTGCGTATCTACGATCTGAAGATACAAGTGGCGTCCAAGTGACACTGCTAATGTCAAAAGCTCGTGTAGCTCCACTGAAAGATAAAGAAAACTTAAAGATACCAAGGTTAGAGTTGCTTGGTTATTTGATTGGTAACAGACTGCTCACCTACCTAGTGAAGTCCATAGCACTCCCTAATGTTAGACAATTTCTTTGGACTGATAGTCTGGTCGTTCTCAGTTGGATAGAATCTAAAAAGTTATTGCCTCCATTTGTTACAAGAAGAGTGGAAGAAATAAAACAGAACATGGAAGTACATCGGTGCTACATCAACACTGAGCATAATCCTGCAGATATTGCAAATAGGCCAGAAACATGGATTGAGAAAAAACATTTATGGTTCCATGGACCAGCATTCCTAGCCGCAGACAAAAGAACGTGGCCGAGAAATATGCACCTGGAAGACCACGTCGTGTCTGTTTCAGCAGCGGCGGAGGGTCTGGACGAGGTACAGACACTAATTCTCGACGATAGACCTAGTGAAGAAATTGAGAGGACACAGCCAGTGGTACAGATGAACTCTCAACTACAGGAAATCATAGATTTGCAATCCAGTCACTTTCCTGAAGAATTCAAGGGCAAAGAAACACATCTGACTCGAAACCTAGGATTGTTTAAAGATGTAGACGGTATTCTTCGTTGTAAAGGTCGTTTGATGCACGCGGACTTATCATACGAAACTCAGCATCCGATCTTACTACCGAAGGATTGTGAATTCACGACAAAGATAATAAAAGATGCTCATGAAAGGCACTACCATGTAGGCGTACCACATACACTGAGTGTAATACGTCACCGATATTGGATACCTCAAGGCCGAGTACAGGTTCGAAAGGTTATTCAAAAATGCCCACAGTGTATTAAGCACGGCGGAGGCCCATACCAGCTGCCTAAAACCCCGGCTCTGCCAGTTGAAAGAGTAAAGTATTCAAGTCCATTTACATATACAGGCGTAGACTACTTTGGCCCAATGCATGTTGAAACAAGTAATGGCAAAGAAAAGAGGTGGATCTGCTTATTTACATGTCTGGTGGTACGAGCCCTTCATCTGGAGGTAGTACAAGATATGAGAGCGGAGGAATTCCTACTGGCACTTAGGCGATTTGTGGCTTCCAGAGGAGCCCCTTCACATATAATGTCTGACAACGCGATGCAGTTTAAATTGATGTCTGAAGTCTTGTCAAGTAACTACTGTACACAAAATAAGATCTCTTGGAAATTTATACCACAATTAGCACCCTGGCATGGTGGCGTGTACGAGCGACTTGTATCGGTGGTGAAACACTATTTGAAGAGGACATTGGAGAAGCTGAGGGAAGTGGAAGCCGTAGTCAACACAAGACCTCTTACTTATGTGGGAGCAGACGTGGACTATATTTTGAAACCGGCAGACTTTTTATCGATGGGTAAATGTTTAGAGTTAGATCTGCCTATTGACCAGTTGACTCCTGCAACCATTACAAAGGAAACCCTCGTTGAAGGATGGAGAAGGGGCCAGAAAGTGATGAAAGAGTTTAAGAACATGTTTATTGGGCAATACCTTCTCAACCTTAGAGAAAAGTATCAGCACTCGCCCAAACAACCCAGAGTAATGTCACACATCAAACCTTGTGTAGGCGATATAGTGCAAATTAAAGGTGAACAGAAAAACCGGAATCAATGGAAAGTTGGAAGGATATCAGAGTTGATCAAAGGATCGGACGGAGAAGTTAGAGTGGCAAGAGTCAGAGTGGAAAATACTGATTTCATTCGCTCTATTGGTCATCTCTACCCACTCGAAGCCGAAGTTGTGAGTGAATATAACGGTGCACCTAATAGTGTAAACCTACCTGAAGTACCTGAAGTTCCTACGGCAGTGGAGCTTGACCAAATACCTGCCTACCCTCTTCAAGATCAAGTAGCCATGGATGTAGAGCAACTTGGAGGAGTTATTGAAGAAATAACTGGATCACATCAGGATCAAATGAATGACGTAGGAGATGAGCTTGTGAATACATCCCCAGTAGATGCTCCTGGTGCAGAACTTTCCAATCAGGACAATAACGATGGTAGACCTGAGTCTTCAGCCGAGGATGGACCTGAGTCTCCAGCGGAGGATGGGAGAGTAAGGCGCAACGCAGCTGTACGAGCGAGGGAGAAGATTGCTGAGTGGACTCGGCAGCTGTTCGCCTTGCTGTAAGCCAAGCCGCCGCCGGGAGTGTCGCGTACGGTCGCGATTGACAGTTACTGGTGAGTGCCTCTATTCTTTCTGAACGGAATGTTAAAATAGCAACACAGAGGGAGAAATGGGGGGAATGATAATGTTTAAAAGGAAAGGAACGTTAGAGAGAAAAGAGGGAGATTAGTTTTGGAGAGTAGCAAAAAGGGTGAGAGGAGGTGTAGTTAGTGCGAAGCAGATGGTGAAGTGTTTTCTAATCTGGTGAGTGTTTGTACTAATAAAGAGATATGGTAATATTGAGATATAGATGAAAGGATTATTGTATCTTGCTGGAGGTTTGGGTTGATCTAAGGGGAAGGTGGAGGATCAACATGGGGCCTCAGGGCCCCAATCTTCTACGCGTCGCTCTTGGCAACAGGTGTGCCCGTCTGATGAGAGGATCCAACCACCATGTGGCTCTCGGGTTTACTTGTGGTGTCGGTCGAGGCACGCAGAAGGTTTAACGATAATTGTAGTATGCATTAGCGCAATTATAAATCCCTATATCTCTATGTTATCATATTATTAAGCATGAGACTTTGTCGCATATGAGAATTGACCTTACATTGAACCAAGGCTATCCGACATCATGACAAAACATGTAGGATATAAAACGTGGCGACAGGGAGGTCAGCGTAGTGAACGAGCAGGAGCTTAAATGTGACGTTTTCAAGTGTAAATTTATTTTACCTATGGAATAAATAATCTTTGACTTTGACTTTGACTTTGAGTCAAATATAATACAGATATTCAGACATTTACGTAACCTGACCTAAGATTGTATACACATAAAACAACAATATTTTTGTATGTAGGAAGAAATATATTAAATTCGAATAAGTTGTTGAGAAACACATATATTATAAATATTACATTTATGACTAGATATTACACTCCAAAAGAATACAAGGTAAGGTAAGACAAACCTCGTACAGCTGTTTGGTAATAAGACTGTAATGCGGTAAATATTATGTATCAGCGCAATCACAACAGTCGTTGAAAAGTTTGCATGCATAGTTAGGGAATAGGCGATTAGAACACCACGTATTACGTCTAGGTGAGTGGTGGGCATGACTGCATACCGAGGGTACCTTAAAGGAAAGTTAAGTGAAATCATACTCGTAATTACGGACGTTTAATTTTGAATCCGCATATGAAAACCGCCTTTTTACCATACCTACGGAGTACGACAACAACCAAACAAATTGTTTTAGCGCCCAATGTATTGTATCACCACCACATAATGCGGTAATCAAGGAGATATTATTTATTTTCTCCAAACACTTGAAAAATACTACATTACTTGTTTTCTTCACACCCTTAATCTATATCGGTTTATCTGGGTGCCGCATAATTCTCTTATAATCTTGATAAATACACAACAAAATAATAATTTCTTCCAGAGTACTAGTATAATAAATTTGTTAATATAACGCATGCGTGATGCTTTTTCTAAAAACTTATCATATGTTCCGTGAAACTAACCTGGCGTTCCATTGTCGACAATATTTAATTATTTCCCACACATTGTGTATTTTGAAGGTATGTCCCTTTATTTCTTAAGGAACTTATGTATACTTTTTTAATATTTCAACACACCTTCTTATCGACAAATCATTTATACAATATGTCAAGGTCAAACAGGAGGACAAATATGTCACAGTAATTTATTATTACTCAATTATTCTACAAAATTAATAATAAACGAAATCGGTAATGAACCATCGCGGAATGACATTAATAAAAATATTAAACAATAGCGGTCCCAGATTAAGTCCTTGAAAAACTTTGAAGTTATATTTTGTACTGACAACGATGGGCTATTGACGACCATAAATAAGGGTCTATCAGCCAAATATGCATAAATCGAAGTAGTGGCCACGATATGCCATAGATAGCTAATATCTGTAGTAAAATTTGGTGGAATTTCCTTTTCTATTTCAGCCGTCAAACAGAATGTGAGCACACTGTTTTCGGTTTTGAAGGGTTAAGGGTGCTAGTGAAATTACAGGCACATGGAACTTGTCAACTTATATCTCAGGGTGACAGGTGCAATGGCAGTGTCCCTCAGACCTTTTATCAATTCTGCAATCCCCTTTCCATCGTTGGGGCGTTAGACAGCAGAAATAGACTGGGGTTACAGTTATGAATATGTCCAAAATGTGGTTAGTATTGTGGAAATTTGTAATTAGGATCTGAAAGTGATTAACGAAATAGACCCACCATCATGTCAAAAAGTGATTAAAAACTTTATTGAAAGAATCGACATCTGTAACTGTGATCTTGGTGGACATTTATCTGATATCATTATTC
Organism: Hyposmocoma kahamanoa; assembly: GCF_003589595.1. Classification (NCBI taxonomy): domain Eukaryota; kingdom Metazoa; phylum Arthropoda; class Insecta; order Lepidoptera; family Cosmopterigidae; genus Hyposmocoma; species Hyposmocoma kahamanoa. Next base: position 10,352,743 of record NW_020653200.1, read on the forward strand.
ATTCATAATTGCCAAACCTTACTTTTTGTAATAAAATAAAAATTTGAATCATTGCCATCTAAATTTATTGTTTTATTTTGATTTTCAAAACAAAGTTCTTGATCAAAAACCCTATATTAATAGTTAAAAATTTGCTGTAAATCTTCCAAAGGTAGATAAATAAAATTCGCACAAAATGTTACGTTTCCACATTTACATGGCGTACGGCATTGGAGTGGAATTCCCTGCCTGCAAATTTGTTCCCTGAACGCTAACTTGGGCAATTTCAAGGCGAGAATGTATATATACAAAGGTGTTATGCTCGATCGTCGACGGCACTTTTCATCAGGTGATAAAATTCACTGTTCTCTTAGTAAAAATATAAAAACACCCAAATAAATTATATTCAATTACTTTTTGTGAAATTGTTCCACTAATTTGTTATAATTATTGCGAACACTCAGAAAAAAATTCCTTCGATCCGGCCGGATTCGAACCTACGTCTTCTAGCTTACCGTGGCAGACGCTATTTCAATAAGTTATCACGTTTCAGACGCAGGTTTCAAACTCATGTATGCTTTAATGAGATCCTGGAACTCAAAACTTCGTTTGTAATATACAGAGGCATTATTAATGCATCTCGAAAGCGACTTTAGCCTTCAAACGAGATAGATATTCGGGGTGAAATGCTCAAGCAACTTGGTGAAACATAATATATACTCTACTCGCCGTATCGATAGTAGAACGATGACATGATGATGTATCTAACCTAAATTCAGAAGAACAACGAACTATGTATAAACATATTTTATATGTGCAACTTAGTGCGTAATCACATGAGCTGCATTTCAACTGCAGTTCAAACGCTACTTTGCGGTTGCTTTGCATGTGCACTCGCACATACTATTTGTTGTTGTAATACAACTGAGTGAGACGAAGTAGAACTAAACGTTTATAACAAAAAAAAAAAAGAGTACTTCTACCTTGATAATACGTGAAACATTAGAGCGTTACAACTTTACCTGTGACCACTGTCGTGCTGGTAAATGAGTAATATTATGTTACATGTAGGTACATAGAAGATACGCTAGTAAATGTATACGCCAATATATTCGAATAAATGTATAGTGCTAGGATGTATTATTTTCATAATTTCCTGCGTTAATTCAAGTGCACACGCAGCGAAATCACAATCATTCAAAATCTGAAATAATGTAGTATTGCAGATTTTATTATTAAATTAGTTTCGAATTAAGCTTATACACGATACACACACATGATTATTTTTTTTGGTTAATTTAATTTTCAAATTCAAATTATAAAATTGACCAAAAACATCGGCCATGTTAAAAAAAAATTAACAACCTGGTTTTCAGTAATTGGCTTACTTACACGTGTAATTAAAACGTGCTTGATCTGTAAATACTTTGAATGTGTGTATTTAAGATAAGGACGATTTATCATATAAGAAATTATATTTTACACATCTATTATTCTCAAATCACCCCATATAATGGAAAGTTTAAATTACTTATCTACAAGTAGAAGGCAAGTTTGGCGTCTGGCTCGTCGACGTCCCAAACAGCATGTTAAATTTATACGACGAAGTCAACATTCTAAGTTATACTACGTGCTAGTGTTTCCCACATGTGATGTTAGGTAAAGCAGGTTTTGCTTAAAAGTATGTATCATCTAGCAAATTTTTCGATCGGAAAATTACGTAAGCGGGCAAACTACATGATGAACTACACACTATTACATGTAAAAAAAATTGAAATTGGATTTTGATACTAATCTCCTTATCATAGCCATGTCTGACACGCACTTGGTCTATTCCTTTTTGTTATGTTTTTATAAATATTTTTAAATACCGTAACGAAATGTCCAAAAGTATTTATTTTTGTGAGAAAATATTTTTTTTGCCTTATTTCAAAATCCTAGCTCAATTATACTCGAGTTGTTTTTTGAATTAAAGTATTTTTTTTTATTGATACGTTGTGTAACTTATATTTTATTTATTACTACTTTTGTGGCCGCTGTTGTTTACTTTGAATTCAATACTACATATTAATTACAATCATAGCTTTATAATTATTCGAGTTCATTTAAATTTCATATTGTTAATTGCGTAAAAGCCTCCAAATCATTGACAAAAGTATTATTTATTTCTGCTGTATTATTCTTGCGAGTAACCGCTCGTTTCCATCGTCGCCTTAGAACCATAATTTTAACAAGGTCGTAAGAAAATACAATATTTATTTTAAAGCCCAGAGTAACTTACAATTTATGCGGTAAATAATGTATTAACATAAATACAATAACTAGGTACTAATGACTATTTTTGGATGCTTTGTGACGCTCAGGAATTGACAAAAGTAATTGAAGGGTAATTAATGAACTACTAATAAGGAAATCCATCTCAGTCGTAATTGGCCTTACATATTTTTACAGGCGTTTATAATTACACCCTTATACGTATAGAACAAACTCAATTAGGTGCCTACAGAACATTAAGTATTTATTCAAGCTTTTTCAAATTTTAGCTTATTTATCCATAAATAATGTTGAGACACTTCAATAAAAAAGTTCACTCACCCTTTTGCGCATTGCTCTGCAATATCCGCTGTATTTCACCGGCCTCTGAACCACTTTCAGACTCCGAGTAAATTGACCGACTTCCACCAATAGAATTAACACTTTTCTTCTGAGTCACAATCGCTACATTACCGTGAGCGCTCGAAGAGCGAACGGGCGGTTGCGGTGGAATTTTCTGAGATTCTTTTGATCCATTACCCTTTCTGAAAACGTCGTGGTATGCAGTTCGAATGTTTGTATTCACTGATTTTCTTGCATCTCTACTCACAACATCGATGGTGTTCCTGGCTTTCGCTGGATACTGTTCTTCGAAACTAACTCTTTTTGTTTGTTGAACAACATTTTGATTATCGCTTTGAGGTTCGCGAGGAAATGATTGTTGCTGCATGTTTGTCCTGGAACCGGGCGAAATCGTCCGTATAAACAGTTTTTCTGGGTGTCTATACACTATTGCTGGATCACCAGAGTAAATGTCAAAGTTACGTGGATTTACATTTGTATCAGTTCTTCTTTCTGGTGCTCCTCTAACAAACGGTGAATTTGACTGAACTGTTTGTTTCACGGTATAGGTATTTAAAGACTTTCCTCGCGGTAAACTGTGACTTTTATGTTCACCTACTAGAGAGTTTGGAGTGCTACAACTAGAATGGGTACGGGTAGTGTTATATCTGTCTGGGCTACTTATAAAAGTATTCATAGACTGCCTTAGGAAATATTCTTCCTCTTTTTCCTTTAATTCTTTTAGTTTTTGCCAGTAAAATATTTCAACTTTCTGGCGGGTCTTTTCTTTTTCTGCTTCTGCTAGTTTATGTTCCTTTACTGGACTCGATATTGTACCCTGAGTCTGGATTATATGACTACTCTCAATTCTAGGAGAGGATGGGGATGTGTTGCGATTACTTAATCTATTTAAAGAATTTCTCTTTTCTTCGGTCTCCGTCATGATTTTTCTCACATGTTCGTAAGGAGATACAGTTTTTGGCATATTCGGAATCTTATGACTAACAGGCATTGGAGAAGTAGGAGCTGAATAATTGTATGGTTTATTAACATTTAACTCATTTTTACAAGGGATTACCGAAGATTTGCTCAATTCAGGGAATTCGTTGTTAAAAGACAGGCTTCGTGCCCTCTTAGGTTGTATTGTTCGCACTTCAGCTTCTTTTTTTGGTGAAATCAGAAACTTTGTGCTAACCCGCTTAATTTCTGCACCAACAGAAGTAGGATTCTCTAGCCCTTGGGGTGCTTTGCATGTTTCAATTTCTTCGACTGGAGATGATATATTTATCAAATGTTCTAAAGAGTGATAGTAAACATCTGGGTACTGCGAATTAGAAGATTCGTTGTGGTTTGATTGTGTATGCACAACTTCATTTACTGGTTTTGGTGGTACTTGAGGTCTTGCAGTGTAGTAAAGTTCATTTTTGTCAATTGCGTATTTCCATGAACTGTGATTGGTTGGATGTTTTACACTTTCTGAAACTAAAGTGCTACTTGAAGAATTATTACTAGATATATCGCGGTATATAATATCATTTTCATATTTTTGAGTGTGATGTGCAGTTACGTTCTCGTAAATGCGCTCATGCTTAAGTTCTTTTGTATGGTTTTGTTTGTCGGTTCGGCCAGTCAGTCGAGCAATTTGATTGCCTTTCGATGATTCTCCGGGCACATTTTTTTCTTTTTGGTTCTTGTTCTTAGATTTATTAGCAAAAAATACGCTTGGAAATAATTTCCGGAAGCTATTGCTTCTTTTTTTATTGCTATCTTCCATGTCTTCAAGCTTTTTCATGTGTCATCTTTATCTGAAATAAACAAAAATTAAGAATTAGCGCTGAACAAATTCTTTAACGTCTACTTTTTTGATGGACAGTGCTTTTTATTCGTTAAAAGGTTTTTGCGGCGAATAATGGGGCACTATTATGTGTCTTATAGAGCTATTGTATCCAGTTAATGGTCTGGATGAAATGGTTACGCTTATTGACAGTATAGAATTATATTCACGTCGTTCCACCGAACCTGAGACCGAGGTTTATTGAACATAAACATCGGCGTCTGGTTACAAAGTCTCAAGGTTACGGGAACACCATTAATACGGCTCAAGTTTTCTGACGTAAACTACAGCCGTATGTTTAATAATAATAATAAACAATAATAATAACACACGCACTCAACATAGCGCCGCACTAGGGAACCCTGTGTCGCGGGTGCCACCGACATGCATATAGACAACCACAAATTACACCCAAACTCACGAGAGAATTAAATGTAGGCCATATAAATATTTTTCCCGGCCCGGGAATCGAACCTGGTACCTCTGCGTGGCAGTCCGTTCGGCCACAGAGGCAGTTTTAATAATGCATATATGTTTAACGTTAAGTGAAAATCAAAGTATTCACGCTTTATTGTTTCTAAAAATTATCATATATGTATATTGTTTAACAAATAACATGCATTTAAAGATTCAGAAACTTCGCAATTGTAATATTTTATTTAAGTAAATGTTGCTTTCAGGCGTTACTTTAATAATGTAAAAGTAAATTAAGCAATGTTCTTAATAGCATTGGGGTTCAGCGATCTAAACTAAATGTAGCCAGAAAGGCCTCAAGTCAATATTACTTACATACAATGCCATTATGATATCAATCGTAGTTCGACAGAAAAAAGAAACATATTTTAACGCCGTTGTGCCTAATATTCGTATTTTTGGAGACCTTTGTCAAATTGTGTCGTACACTTTTGAAGAGTACTTTTACAATAAGTGTTTATTGGTCACAGCTATGGCCGAACAGATCATAAATTATAATATTATTATTTGCCAAGCTTTGGGTCTGGTTAGAAGAGTAGCATTTCCCTAGTGTCAACATGTACATAGCGTTTTGTCTTATTATCCAGAACTTACAAAGTAGGTAGGTAGGTAAGGCCATGATAATAACATGAAACAGATATGAAACTGAAACCCAAGTTCGAGTGTTTCACAATATTCATATTTACTTTTAGAGTGAGTCTCCTATTGCGCTAACTTAGGACATATCGGTAGGTACTCTGATACAGGCAAATCATATTTATTTATATGATATTTATTTCAATGATATTTATTTATTTTTACTTTTTATGATACCCAGTAATGGAACCATAAGGTCGTGCGCCTGGTGGCTTTCAGAGCTTGAATTTATAGATATCTGAGGGGCACTGCCACTGCGCTCGTCACACTGAGACACAAATCGACAAAGATCATGTGCCTATAGTTTCACCAGAGCACTCTACCCTTCAAAACCGAAACACAGTAATGCTCACATTACGGTCTGGCGGCAGAAATAGGTAAAGCAACAATAATAAATATCTTCAAATATCCATGAAAAAAATATAAATTTAGTATTATTATGTCTCTATGTCTGTCTGTGATGATATTAATGACAATTCTGTTTTATTTCTAGATTGTGGCTGGCAAACAATACATTGTGGTACTACATTAGCAAACGTACCTGAAATAAACCTTATTTACATCACAACATATTAATCCTTTTTACCCTCCGGCATGATGTGGTTAGTCATATAGCTGTTTTTGTAGAATTATGATTCGATTCAAAATTGATCCTTTTTTGACTTAATACTTCAAGGATCACATATTTATATAGAAAACTCTAAATTTTATAATGAATTCCGAGTTTTTTGTTAGTGTAATCACATGACATTATTGTGATGACCCCGGTACATTGCGCGGCAGATACGTCTCAGTTCTTTTTAAGCCATCTTCCTGATGAATTATAAAAGTTTTGATATATGCCACTATTCTCGATAGTCATCGCAGAAACGTAAAAACACTTACCTATTTATAATATCCGGATTTTAAATATCTTAACAGGGAGAGAAGTTCGTGTGGCTCTTAATTCTTGCACTACATATTTATTTTAACGATAATAGCCGATAACCACCGAGTGTGGACTTTCTTATCAAAGTTCGGCATTGCTGATAACAAGCTAAGTACGTATAACCGTCCACCTTAGCCACTATCAAAAACACTTCTAAAACATTTAAAAATTTTAAAAATAAATAAACATCGATAACTACTTATAATAATCGCCTAGGTACCACACTAATAAATATATTTAGACAGACCTATCCAACAGACATAACTAATAATTGTTTGTAGCTGCAGTATATATTTCAAATATTTCCAATACACCAGCATCATCTCTGTAGTCTACACATCTTTACGCTAATTCAGACAGGAATGCTGAGATGAGTAATATAGTCAAACGTAGGAAGGTTATGATTAATATGGCAGTATGTATGAACTGGACATAGAAAAGTAATTAATTACGTTGGTATTAAAATCACATATTGTTTTTTTTAAACTAGAAATTGTCACTCAGGTTGATACCCGATTACGAATTGCCATACTTATCATGACATCGCAAGGGTTTGCACGGGCAGATAGCTATAAATATATATATTATTGCGTGGTTGTCTAAAGTTTGCTGCAGCCGATATAATTATATATTAAGGCATCTGCATTAATATTTATTACATTTCCTATCTCTATACATATCTATGTAGAGATAGGAAATATTGCTTACTTTTTTAAACATTAAAACGTGCTTTTTTAAACGCCTTCCTTAAACGCTTTTTTGTTTGAAAAACGTTTAAGCGCATCGACTTTTAAGTTAAAAAATGCTTGCAACGTTGTATTGATAGCGAAAAGCAAGAGTAGACCACTAAAGGTTTTAAGTTTATTTGTACAATACCAGTTTAATTTATAAAATTATTATTCACATTGACGAATTAATTTGTTTAGGAAACATAGATGGCGGAACTTGAAACATAAGCACGATGTAAAAAATCTAATTGTTGAGTATTGAACTGACCAACGCCTACGCATAAATTTAAAAGCGTGTTCATGTGTTTATTTTAAAAAGAAAGCTTTTTTAAGTGCTTTTCTTTTAAACGCCCACCTCTAGATATGTATGTATAATATTTCAGTTGGATGTAGGAATAATTATTTTGGGTGAGCCGCATCATTGGTTTTAAGTTATTTATACAGGGTAACCGGAATAGTCTATTTGTGTTAATAATAGAAAACGGAGATTAAAATAACTGCGTGAATTATCTAGGTAGCTGTATCTAAGCACACAAAACTTCGCATTCAAATACATGTCAAATACTACAAACTATAACATACTGGCGATCGTGACTTTATACACAATCATTTATTAAAACATAGCCGAAATTTGTTTTCAATTCGAATACCTAAGACCATTTTAAAAAGGGCGCTATTAGGTATAGATTTAATTTATAACTATTAGTGAAAACTTCCTTACGTAACAATTAAGTACAGCGGCATAGGCTTATATTTTAATGAACAGAGGTGAAATTAAATTAAATTCATTAAAAAACGACAGCCACAATCACTGGAGTAAATTCATGAGATAATACACGAAAAGTTGAAAATGCGATTTTCTAACTAT
>NW_020653200.1:10360884-10431794 GCF_003589595.1 Hyposmocoma kahamanoa
TATATATATATATATATATATATATATATATATATATATATATATGTATAAAAAGTGATTTTCGTAGAACTTGGGCTATATACAGACATGTTACATTTGGGTACCTACTACAACCTACAAACTATACAATACATCGTTATTCTTCACCTATAAGCATAGCCGTATTGTGTTACTTACAATGAGTCACGGACGAATATTACTCGGAAACACTTGTTGAATTTGGCGCATTATATTATGTCATCGCATGACAACTTAACCTTCAAGTTCACGTTCTAGACGAGAGATTATTACTTAACTATCATCACAACACAATCCCGTCTTTAACTTAAGTTTGAAACACACACACTCAAGTTTTACATAACTTACATCAAGGTCTATAATATCGCGCACTCCGAGAAAACACGCAAATCACAAGATTAGCAATTATTATACGTACCATGGTTCATTTAACTTTTGCGAAGTAAACATTTATTTTCAAAATTAACTTGAAGTGGGCAAGCTATTTTCGAGCAGTGATAATTTTAAAAATAAATTTCTTTAACTTAGAGCGGAAATCGTTTGTCAAACGGCATTAAGCAATGCCTAACAACATTAAATAACCTTTTCCGTGCATATCTGCATCACAGCTCTAACATTTTTTTATAAGTTTGAAGGCCATAACAAGTATATGATGTGAAAAGCCTTTGAGTCTACACAATAGAGTTGATTATTGCAGTTAGTATTCACTTACTATTCGGTACGTTCCGTTCGACGCGACCTGAATGTAAATTATGTAGAGTGGATGAAAATCAGTTATGGCGACGCCGACGAAGTAATCATCATTCCTATGCTATAGAGTAATAAATATGTATTGATTGTTTTCACAATGCGATTGGTCCATGCAACTACATCGAACTTGTTTACACGCACATTCGCTATTGTAAATAAGACTTAAATCGAAGTTTGGCTGCTCTACAAGTTTCACGTTTAGTGTATAGGCAAGCAGCGTCATCTATCAAGTCTAATAGGAATTATGTAGTACTTGGTACTATAGCGTCCCCAAATTGCCTGGGGTAGTCACTACACATAGCATGCAGTACAGTAAAAAAAAAATTATAATAAGCGCCATCTATCGATTACTGAAAGTACTGTTTTACTAAGTTCTATTCACAGATAACTGTAGACAAGTAGAATTTTTACTTCAGGTTTTTGAACATTATTTATTTATTTATTTATATCTCTAAATCAAATTGTAATTGTTTTTGAGTTCTGTTTTTATTTTGAATAATGGTCGTAAGTAATTTGTCTTCAGTTCTTAAGTGAGAAACTTAGAGGATGGAAAAAAAATAAAGGTGAGAAATCGTGTAAACCCGAACACAGCATTTTAGCCATTTGACACTTGACAGGTTTGACAGTTTGACACTACAAGTTTAAAGAAAGTGAAGACGTGTAGTTTTCGTATTTGCTGTTTTTCGTTTTAGAAATTATTACGTGGCCGTTTCTTTACTCAAAATTGTGCTACATTAGTGTTAGACTCTAGTTACTTAGGTTAAACATTGTTATTTAACAAGACTTTCATTTATAAATTTGTACTTTAATCTTTTTTTCCACAAGTTTATTAAACTACTGCAAACATGAGTATTTTGTCCAGAAATGAGTTTAGATTTATGTTTTACGCCGGTTGTATATTTATTTGTTACTTTATGTATGGAATGTTACAAGAAAAAATCACGAGAGGTAAATATGATGGCGAAAAATTTACCTGTGCTCTCGCATTAGTTTTGGTTCAATGTATGGTCAACTACCTATTTGCAAGGGTATTGATGGTAAGTTCTGCTTATTATAACGTATCACGTACGTATCCTTCGAATATATTGAAAAGAAATTGTTGACTAGCTGGTTTTGTCAGTTAACTATACATATAACCACTGAACCAAACAGACGAAATTTATAGATGCGACTCTGCATATAACTTGATAATTAGTCTGACATTTACAAAAATGATGCTGTCGGAAGAAAAGAGTACAATGTCAAACAGAGCATTGACCTCTTGTTATACTAGATGTTCAGCCATTGGGGATTGTTTGTTCTCGCTAACAAAGTCACCCACAAAACTTTTTGAATAGCAGAACCTACCCATAAAATGACTTGGTAGCAGAATATTTGATACTGCTGAATTCCTAAAAGGAATTAAAATAACTAAAAAGAAGAAGAAGAAGAATGTATACACTTTCCTTGAATTGCTAACATGCAACAAAGCATTGGCATAGTGTAATAAGAGCAAGTAGAAATCCCGCCTGTCGCTGCATAAATGCCTACATTTTGCTTGGAGCGTAAGCTTGTTACATTTAGTTAAATACCTCTACTTTTGTGCTTCATAGAAATAACCTTTATTAAATGCAGTAGGTACTTACATAGTGATATTTTTCTACCAGCATTATGTTTGGTATCTTGGTTATGGGAGTGTGATTATGAAATAGAAATGAAATGCTGAACAATTCTGAGTTTGAAGTTCTCTTGTTCAAACTACTACAAACACAACAACAAACATGTCTACTATGCTATGTAACTTTTTAAACACTGAGTGACTGTATCAGTTCTATAATTTAATGTAGTGTGCGACTATTTGTGCTATGCAACGAGTTTGGACCGCGATATTATGTGAATGTGAGCGTCTACAGAAGCCGCACTGCTACGTTAATATGGAGTTACCATATTTGTCTTATTTTACCATGGTCATTATGAACCTGATGCCAAGGCAACTTACCCAGCACTTTGTTGGTGGTAGCACGTAACATAAGCTGAGTGGAGACTACTAATATGAAACAGAAAAATGTGTATGAGTGGAATGCAGGGTATGAAAATGCTACATGCCACATGTTATTTTATTTTTATTTACTTATTTCTCCACAGATATACAATTTTTGCTTATTCCAAAGATCTTGCCAACCTGTCCATGGTTGTGGGCAAGTTAAAGTCTTGGCTTCTGTGATATTTAGTTGTAACTTATAATTTGATGCCACTGCACTGGTTTGGTGGGCCTAAATATCTGCAGAGCATAATGGATATGCCAAAATTTATATTGTTTTTATAAGCAGGCCTTGAGTCCTGAGGAATGAAAAAATTCAACTTGGTGCTTAGTGGAGTTGTTTTGTTCCATTACTTTGTTTATAGGTATTCATTTCGCATAATCCCCAGGAACAGAGATCAGAATTTCAGTGTTTAGTGCTGTCTTCCATTAAATTAAGTGATCATAATATATTTGATCTAAACTTGCGGCAAATGTCCTCTCTGCTAGGCATAAGTATTAATACATATATTTTGTGCACCTAAATCTTTAATATTAACTAAACTTGTCTTTACAGTTCTCGGGTAACCATGAAGTTGATAATACTCGGATAATGTACTACTTCGCATCAGCATTTACTTATCTGCTAGGCATGGTCAGTTCCAACATGGCTTTGCAATGGGTCAATTATCCAACCCAAGTAAGTTAATTAGTTTGTTTTTAATTAAGTGCGCAATCAGCGCGCCTAATTAAAAACCAACCTTGTTTTTTAACCGACTTCAAAAAAAGGAGGAGGTTCTCAATTCGACTATGTTTTTTTCTTTTTGTAAGTATGTTAAGCAATAACTTCGGTATTTGTGAACCGATTTTCATGATTCTTTCTTTGTTGGAAAGAGGATACCTCCATAGTGATCTCAATTAATTTTGAACAAAATCATCCACCTCTAACGGTTGGCTGTTCACGCATGAAGATTCATTTTTATAAATAGCGCCTAAATTTTATTCTAAGGTAATTGCTATTTTAATGGTTGATTTTGCTATTCTCCACTTCAAGGCGTTCTTTTTCTCAATATACTTTGAATAGTGAACCCGATTTTTATTATCTCCTGTGTCAAGTCCCGTATAGTGGTGAACTGGGAATGTATCCGGGTTTGCGCACTTTCCGTAACCGATTTCAATAAAACTTGGTAATGATATGTAATTCCACGTACTTTTGAGGTCGGGTTTTTAGTACTCTGTACTGAGATTATTATTTAATCAGTTTTTTCAGAAGTGGTGTTAATTAATAAGGAAATTTAAGTTAGGGTTAAGGAAAATTAATCTCCGTCGGCAAAGGCTGACAAATTGGATTCAAATTTTTAATGAAAGGATTTTTTTTTTAAATTTTTGTATTACATCTACTCACAATACATATTGATGTCATAAGTCAATACTGGGACCGCCACATGAAGGTCCAAAAGTACTTCAATGTCACAAAAAAATAATTTTATTATTTTACAGAGTTACAAAGTTTTGCGAAGTTATCTATATGTAAAAATAAATAGTAACTTAATTGGTCTATTATTTTCAGGTGGTCGGCAAGGCAGCAAAGCCAATACCTGTAATGGTCCTTGGAGTACTGCTTGGGCGCAAATCCTATCCTTTGAAGAAATACTTTTTCATTCTGCTTATTGTCATTGGAGTGGTATTATTCATGTTTAAGGAACAAGCTAAGAAAGGTGGAAATCCCCAAAGATTTGGCATTGGTGAGGTGCTCCTTCTGCTTTCATTGACCATGGATGGATTAACTGGTGCTGTGCAGGTAATATTTTTTGTCATCACTCATTTTTCCACTATTAATCGTATAATGATGTAACTGCTTCTGTGGCCGAACGGTGACCATGCTGAACTGCCACACAGAGGTCTCGAGTTCGATTCCCGGGCGGAGAGAAATATTTGTATGGCCTACATTTATTTCTTTCGTGAGTTTGGGTGTAATTTAGTGGTTGTCCATGTCCATGGCACCCGCGATACAAGGTTTCCCTAACGCAGGGCTATGAGTGTGTAAAGAAAAATTGTTCAGCTCTCAGCAATTATTATTCGAGTGGCTTAATTCAGGGCCGATACTGCCCTTCGTCACAGTGACTATTAATTGATTTGTTTTGATCACTACTAATTACAATTCAGAGTCAACACCAACAGTGTTAAAGAACTGAAGGATTTTTCTGGTTTTGACTGTCCTGATTGTGGCCTCTGGGTGTGGCCTGTGCCTTCCTAGTATAGAGCTTCGCCCATTAAAGGGCAGCATTGTACCTCGTGACTCATTCAAACTATTGCCACCACTGATGCCATTACTGCTTACTTCTGCTCCAGCTGCTAGAACTTCTCTATAGCACTATAGGCATTATCAGTGCGTTTGAATGACCAAGACCCTTGGTCTGAAGCCAGATGTTAGATGTGACATGTCGGCAGCGAGGTGTGTTCCCGTGCGGCATAATGAACTTTACCAGGCTGTATGCTATCCTTATAAAGCATTCGGGACCAACCAACCAACAATAATCACTTCCCTAGCAGCAGTCTTTGACAGCTCATTTACTGCCTCATTACTCTCGAAGTCAGTGTGGCCTGGAACCGAGCAGGACCATTTTATTCTTTTCCCCGAGAATATTCAGTATAGTTACACAGTTCCCTACAATTCTCGACGTTTGGGTATATAAGGCTAGTGCATGTAGAGCCGCTTGGATGTTCGAGTTTCTGAAAATATATCGGTAGTTCAAATCCGGAAAGCAACTATGGCATACATTTCAGCCTGGAAAATGGAGGAGTACCAACCCATGTTCTGCTTGTAGCTTAGCCTGGGTTGCAGCCGTGTATATCACAAAATATATTTGGCCCCACCTTCGACCCTTTGATATACCAAAGAAGGCCAGTAGTCTCTCAGGTGAGACGGTTTCCCAATCGTCACTGGTTGGAAATTGTACCTGATAGAATTTCTTACCTTTGCTTTGGAAGCATGACATCAGATATCTTGAGTTGATTTCAATGTCTGGGAGAGCCTAATACTTAACCTGGTTGTAAAACTGCATGGGGGTACTTCGCAGGACCTCCCTCTGTATGAATACATGCAGAAGACTCAGGTTCAAGCATTAAGGCCCGCTGGGGTGTAGTGGACATGGCTCCTGTTGCTAGTAAGTACGCTGTAGACTGCCTAATGCAATAATGGTCTTTTGGCTGACTTTGGCACTCCAAGCAGCAGAGGTTTTGTAACTATACACCTTATAATTGTCTGTTGTACAAGACAAAAGAATCATCTTTGGTTTTAGAGCCATCAAAAATGGACGCAATCATCTTTGCTCTAGGGCTAGGTAGTGGTCAAGAGTACGTCCATTTTTAATAAAAAAAAAAAAAAAAAAAAAAAAGACTCCAAAGCTATCCTGTCATATGACAGCATGTACCCAAGGCCCTATTGACTTTGTTAACCATGTTACCTAGATGACAGTTCGACCTTAGGGTTTGACCTAGTGTTATCCCCAGATATTTAACGTCTGCGGAAAGTCCTATAACCCTGCCACTGTGGATTCATTCGACTAGTTTCCGCTTCCTAGTGAATAAGAGTAGGTTGTCTTTTCTGCATTTATGGATAGCTCTTTATCTTGTGTAAGAAGTGGTAATATGGTGCTTTGGCAGTGTCCTCGAACGGTGACAACTAGGTGACAACCCTGAGCGTCAATATTCAGTTCGGCCAGCCTGTACTGGAGCAGCCTATATATTATTGCAATAGTATTGTAAGAGAGTACAGTCTTCATCTTCAACTTAGCACAACTTAACACGATTCGAATACGACACCTATGCTTGACGCCTATTGATGGACATACTCTAGACATAGTATAGTTGTTTACCTTGTCACTGTCGGCTCCGAACTTTAATTTGTGACTATCTTATCAGATCAAGTTATTGGTTGCAGGGATATGAGACTGCATACGGTTTGAAAAGCCTTGATAATGGAAATGTGATATGAATTGACTTGTTTATTGCGTTAAAAATAAAGAATCTAGCAATATTTATTGATAAATCATAGTTTATTCAGTAGCTGTATTTACAATACAGTTACAATACCGTTACAATACAATTAATAAATAAACCTACAGGTTTAATAAACCTACAGGTTTATTTATTAATTTAAATATTTTATTTGCCTCGCGTGATCCCACATATAGAGATCTGGAATATATTTTAATAACTTTTACCATTCAATTTTCAGGAAAGAATAAAAGCTGAATATTCACCATCTGGCTATTCCATGATGCTTAATACAAATTGGTGGTATGTGTCTCTTATTTCAGTAACGAACACAACGCGTAGACAATTTTTTTTGTCGAATTATTTAAGTGTGTACTTACAATCTGAGAGCCTGTTTTATTGCAAATTGAAGTCGCTCAGCGAAGTATTCATTATTTAATTTTAATCTTGTCATTACTCTGATTAATTCGTGCGAATGTGTTTTGGTTTGATGTTAAATATACTATATTATACATGTTATAATATGTCGATTTTACAGGTCTTCATTGATACTGTCAATAGGCGTGGTACTTAGCGGCGAATTATTCAAATTCTTCGCTTTCGTATCGCAGCATCCGGAAATTTTACTTTACATAACCGGGCTCGCGTTATGTGGTGCTTTGGGACAACTTTTCATATTCTTTATGGTGAGTACTTTGTAAATAATTTGTACCAATCAATAATTTGGGCCACATGGGTGTCTGTACCAACAACTTTTTGGGAATATTTTTGCGAAAGACGGAAATGGGTCTTACAAACTGGTAAAAAAAGTTGATCTTTATTGTCGTTTGTCGGTCCATAAGAAATCGTAATACGAAACGTTTATCTAACACATCGAGTATATAACCCGAAATAGAGACGAAAAGTCATTTATTTTGTTAGAAAACTATTCTGCCAAATGACTACTGGTGACAACTGCGCTCCGATTGGCCAGCTCGAATTCGAAATATACGTTACAGTTGGGCAAGCAAATATTATGTTATATTATTATATATTATACAAGTTTAATAAAGTTAAATTCAACGGATTACGTATAACACTTACTGCTACAGGCATATGCAGTGTAGGAATTGCGGTATCAAATAAACGGTGGCAAATGTTCTTTGAATAAAAACAGTCTTCTGTGAAATGCCGAGAGCAAACGACGCTGTAATTGCTTGGAAACCAGTGTTCCCTTTTCATGGACGCAATCCATTTTTCCTTAAGACCCGGTTCCTTAGGAAATCTTCAAAAAACAATACAAAAATACTAAGTTTATTTCGGTACTTTTTCAACAAAACAACTGACAGTACACAACACTAACTGCCCATAGGTATATATATATAAATGTAGTCTTAAACAGAAACAATTTTCCTTAGCAATAAAAATTGGACGATTACAATAACGATTCTCTAGAGAGTCTGTCATCTACTAAATCATACCTACAATTCTACAATCTATTACACAATAGTTAGTGTTTCTTGTGCATAATCTGACATACTTATAAAATCGATACATTATACTTATGGCTCAATACTTAACTACGACGACGTTAGATGAAGATTTTTTTACTTTACCAATTGTTTAAATAAATAATTATACAGTAATAATTATACTTGTAAATATCGATACACATTATGATTTTTTCAGTGCAACATTAGTAACGCATGCCTAATGAATAGAGTGAGATAACGTAATGGGAGTTGCATTAGGTGGAAGCAAGACTCATGAATGATTTGAAACAATTGATGGGTGTCAATTCATTCATGGGTCAATTGTTTTACTTTAAATCTACCAGTTTTACTTGAGCTATGCTATAATGAAAATTTAAAAATTACATATTTAATATTTAATTACCGATGAAATATGATTCCGTTTGTTTTGTAATTACATGTTTTTTGCTGTTTTTCCTCCACCACCGAATAGAACGGCACGCCATCATTAGAGATGTTATCTTTATTACAATAAATACAGAGTATTATTTGGAATGTACAAAGACGTACACACAGGTCAGTTGTTGGCGCTATACTATTTCAGTGCAAACGAGAGTTGATATTTTTAATTGATGTATCACTGATGTGTTACCAGGAATGTATGGCCCATATTTCGTCTCTATTTCTGGTTATACCATCTCAGTGCCCACACGAAGATGTAAAAGTTATTTAATTATTCGACGACCGTGGTCGAGTGGCTTGCGCACTGGTTTTCATGATGTCGCCATCTCATGAGGTACCGGGTTCGATCCCCGGCTGAGTTATTGTAAAAAAAAACTAAATATTCTATATTGCGTCGGGTCGGGGTGTTTGCGGTACCGTCGTTGTTTCCGATTTCCGTAACATAAGTACTTTAGTTACTTACTTTTGGGGTCACACCAACCAAACCACGTATGTATATTGTCTAATATATAATTATATGTACCAAAGCAGTAGTTTGGTTGTTTTCTAAAAAAACAATAATGGTGTTGCATTGAACATCACTTTGAGTATTTAGGAAGTCCAAAAAGAAAACAAACAAAGTTTAGCAAGTCTTTAAATTTTACAAATCAATGTATGTGATAGATACTTTGCAATGCGCTCCTTCTACAAAATTAGTTTAAAAATAATCCGTATTGGTGACAAAACGGATTTAAAAAAAATTATGCTATCAAATTGCAGGTGTCGAAGTACGGTCCCTTGCCCTGCTCTGTTGTGACGACTACCCGGAAGTTCTTCACGGTTTTGGCGTCTGTGATTGTATTTGGAAACGTCCTGATGATGCGTCAATGGATTGGCGCCATTTTGGTCTTCAGTGGTAAGTCATTTAGTCTTCTCTGTGTCATTAGTCTCGTCTGTCTCTAACAGCACATGTAGTATGTACCATTTTCCAACATATCACTACAACACTCTCACGAAATATTTTACTTAAATGCGGCAACCCTGAACTGTATGTCCCGAACGAGGTATGGCGGTTCGAATCCCTAGCCTCGCACACCCCTCACGATTGCTCAGTCTAGACGAGTCCGTTAAACGACTATAGGAATCGCCTGCACGGATTACAATAACCGAATGAAAATTCTTCAGTTCTAGTTCTAGTACTCTTCATCTGGAGTCCGAGTTTTAGTAGCAGTAGAGTTCCTTGTGCAAGAGTTCGTCCAGGGAAGTACTGCCACCTTACCTATTTCTGCTACCAAGCACTAATGTCGCCATTACTGTGTTCCGGTTTTGAAGGATAAGGGTGCTGGTGTACCTGTACACATGTGACTTGTCAACTTATGTGTCAAGGTGACTGGCGCAGTGGCAGTGCCCCTCAGATCTTTGCGATTTAAAGCTCTGAGTGGCACTGCAACTGTTATGGACAGATGTGTAGCTTACCATCAGGCGCACGACTTGTTCGTCCCGCCACTTGATAAAAAAAAAAGAGTTGTGAATGATGGTGAACGCAGAACAATTACTGGTAGAAGACACCCCTATAATACATGTCTAGTGACAATAAATGCAGAAAGCGGTGCTGCTTCATATAGGCACGTGTCGTTCGCGGGTTGTTGAACCGGTCGCCCTGACTTCGGCCGACTACCATAACTGGAAAATACTATCATATCGCCTATTCCATTTAAAAATTTAATATTTTTCTTTTTGAGCGGTTACGTACGGCGACTTTTAGCAGCGATAATAAAAAGCGCGTTGATTTCATTGCGATATTAGCGATTTGGAAACGGTTACGGTACTGTGTCGCGTTTATATCGCGATCGTATCACTGCAGTTGCGACCGCATCGCGTTTGCATCGCGTATGCATCGCGATTGTATCGCTGCTTGATGATTAGCGATTGCATCGCTACAGCATCGCTGCAGACGCACTGCTAACAGTCGCCGTGTGTAATCGCACTTGGGCCTTAAAACAGGTGATACGATTGGAAATCAAACTAATTTTTTCAGATCTAAGTCGTGTATATTTTATTTTTTCAGTGCATGTTGATAAAATATTTTACAAAATGATGTAGTTAAAATATAATTATTTCATCATTCATGGTTTGCGTTCATGCAACTTGTTGATAACTAATATCATCGCAATCAGCCGCGCAATTGGACGTGTAAAGAGCCCGAAACGTTGGTTTGTTTGAAGAAACAAATATACAAACATACAAACATTTAGATCTGTAAAATTAGTCTCATTTTTATTGTATAGCAATCGTGAAAATCTAAGAATTCGATAAACAATACGTATAGATTTAAACGATAACAAAGACACCAATTATTATTATATAACGACGAGGTCGGTTTAATAAAACTTGATTTTAAAGTTAAATAAAAACTTTGTTGAGAATTTATTTTTATTTCTTAATTTAGAAATCCTTACTAAGCGATTTTATTAAAACTAGCACGAATATAAAAAAATTTAAATGAAAATGTTAGGTGAGCTCGATATATTTTTTGAAGAGGGAGAAAGCAGGATTTCGCGTATTCCGTTTCTCATTTGTAATCGGAACATCCGAACTTGTCGAATTATGGTATGAACTTTTGCCACACTAGGTACCGATGTTTTTATTTGATATTTTACCAATTTGCATCGAATGAAGAAGTGATAGCTGAAACAGAAGCTTATTTTTCAGTTTGACAAAAAATACTTTTTTTGATGGGTTGAAGAACTTGGGACATCCCTGGTCAAGGTGTAATAGAGTTAAAAGGAGACTAGACGTAGAAAAATAAATCATAATTAATAAACTTATTAAACCGCCCTCGTATATTGTAAGTATTAAATATCTTATACTAATGATTATTGTTCCAGGTTTATTCTTAGACATTATCTACAGTAAAGGTAAGGGCCAACCACCCAAACGAGTTGCTGAGAGGCGTCAGAGTCATTAGAATATTTTATATTTCTATGCTAAGATGAATGTTTTAACAACCTATTTGTTAATAATAAATGAATGTCTAAATTTCTTTGAAAAACTGCGTAATATTTCAATGGTTATTTATATAGTGCACTTGTCTATATTCCTTGTGGTAAACTGAAAATATTCATGGCATTTATAAATATTTAATTTTTATTACGGTACAATATTGAGTGCATATCGAAAAGATTCCGGTAAGGTTAGCACGACAGCGACTAGCGCGAGAGCGACAATAAGCTCGTCATACTGTACCGGGTTCGATTCCCTAGTTTTATTTTCCCTATGAGGGTAGAAAATCAAACGAGAAATTCCGATAATTGAATTAATTATAATAAAAATAAATAAATTACAATTTCAAATAAAAAATGGCGGTACATGAATTTATTAAGGGTCGTGGTAATGTGCCTTAAGACTTTAGGTTTTCCGCTGCCGAGTATGGTACTCTGGTTCAAATCTAATTGTATATATATATGGTACCATACAAAACATGAAATTAGCAAATAAAAGCGTTACAAGTGTTTTCTTTTTGTGTATCATTCAACTTACCCTAAACCGATAACTTTCACTTTCACAACTATTGAAGTACGTTTAATGTGATTGGGAAGCAATAATCTTTGATTTACAGTAACATTTTTCATATTTAAAAATACATTAACGGTTTTTTATATCGTGAGCGCGGCCAAGGCGAGTGTGGACTAGCCCTGAAGACGTTCTCACGCTGTCTGTCAGAGCCGGAGCCGGTTTCGGTTTACCGCATTTTCCCACTCTGCATCATTCGAAAATGCAACGTAAATATAGCCATAGATTTAACCAATTTTGTCTATGGTAAATCATGGTTTTAATCAATTATTATTTAAAAATAGGACATATTTGTTGAAGACAATAGTTGTGTTGAATTTTTAATACTGTTAAATTTGAAAAACGATTTATTCTAACAACGTTGTAACGTTTCGTTACAATACTGCCAATCTCATATAGAGATCACGTGCTTTATGTCCTTATCGCGCAATTCGCGCTTTATGTCGCTATCGCTCATTTCGCGCCTTGTCGTGCCAGCCCTAATGGGATTTCATAAGGATTCCGTCAAACTTTTGTACTAAAAAAGTCAAAACAAAAATATCTTCTATTTTATAAAATATATAAATATTTTACAATAAATGATACATGTAATAATACATCATATTTCAGTCGTTCAAAATCTAATAGGTGAGTATATACTTTCACTTAACAACCAACAGACTTATTTACAACTGGCGAAGACATCCAGAACGTGTAACAGAATGTTGAGAAAAAAATCAATATAGAGTATAAGGACAAGAAGACCTGGTTTATCTGGATAAACAACAGGTAGTGCTAACATCACAAAACGAGGACAAACGCGATGAAACTATTTAATAGGTTTTTGCACACCTATGTCTATCTACCATCTACCTATCTGACCGTGTTCGGTCACGGCAAACCGCTTTGACTCCTAGTTGGGTTGGCGATGATGCACTCGAAGATGACTAATATAGTGACCTCGTGCACATTGATGCCTTTATCTCGTCAGGTTTGGCATCGAGTACGACTTACGTTGCTCTTCAAACTCGTGAATTTTCCTCTTCACAATTTCCCTCCATTCAGGACCCAGTGCTGCCAAATCCTCGCATTGAGACGGCTCAATTTTACATCTTCTCATATGTCGCTTCTGAACATCTTTATACATTAGGAGTTGACCGCCACGTTCCCTCCTCAAGTTGAGAGTATCCCGACGATTCAGCTAGGTTGCTTTGTACTATATGTATTTTACTGATTGTAGCTTGCAGGTTCACTGGAGGTACGATGTTACGTTTCCAATTAGGCGGTGGAGTAGTCCACCCTCGCAATATATTTCACTGCCATACACAACAGCAAAGAAGTCTATACCTGAGCCATATTCTGATAATCAGTTGATCGCGAGAAACGATATTGAGTTTTTGCAAAATACCAAATTCCATGCTGCTGATAACTTCTATCCTCCAGATTGAAATCATTTGGATGTTATTTTCTTAAATTTGAATCACTTAATACAATTCCATCCAGTGACTTGTTCCTCTTTCCAGTATATGTTCTACAATCGCTGATTTACTGCATTGGCGAATTACAGCCATACAGTTGGGATGTGTTCTTTGACCCTGTTAGTGACAGTTCTGTTCAAACTAAAGATCATCTTAATGGATTGTGCAATTGATCATCGACGTTTGAGTGCGTTCCTGTTACAATTTGTCGCATACCGTGTATCTTTCAACCCGGTCACTGGCTTGTCCTCAGTAGGATAGAAGCCAAAACCTACCAAAAAAATGCCTTTAAAGTTCCGAAATTACAATACAATATTCTATTTTGAATAATATGATTGCTCTATTTCTACTGCCAAACTACAGTGTTGTACACCGAATCGACGAAAAGGAGAACCAATGCAACTCCAGCCATATGAGGATTGCGACCTTATGTCTGACACACATCAACGCATTTGCGATATTAAAGTGGTAGTAACCACATCCCATCGGACGGTATCTGTATACTTTCTGGCAAACTAAGAACAACTTACATTAGGCAAACAATACACAACTGAAAGGGTACCTGCATTATAGACGGCCGTCCAATTTCTAAGCAATTTCGACTTTTCTTACAAGTCGATCACTGAAAAATTGTATTCGCGATGCACCTGATGCGAGATACAGCCGTTTCTGAATAATGATAAATAGCTTTGTCGTAGCTGCAGCGCTTTGCGCCGCCGCTGTTTGCCGCATTTCGCGATGAGAAAAATTGAACGGTATTGTGCCAATGTTCAAGCACTTGTTTATCCAGTAAACCTTGGTACATTTTTCTACTAGCATTTGTCCTAACGTTGATATTTGTTTGTACTATGTACGATTTGAATTGAGTCACAATTTTTTCTGTTTATGTAAATGCTCCACAAAATTTATGCTATGCAAAAGTAAAGATTAATTATAATTTGTATTCGTAATCGAAATCATCTAGTTCAAATATCTTCCATTGATACTTAGATAAGATAGAAAAGTGTGATGATAATATACGGTATATAATATGTCGTTTTATTAAATTATATATATTTTAATTATTTATTGTCTTTATTAAATCATTCCGATAAGGCTTATGCATATTTTGAAATATATGTGTAAACAAAGTCTTTATTTATAAGTTGTATAACGAATGTACATCATTAAACGTTCTATACACATTCACGTCGGCAGTGGTTGGATATTGTTGAATTACATGTGAATGACTGTTTGAGATACGCTTACTGTCTACTATGTAATTGCTCAAATTAAAAAAAAAGAACATTAACGGAATAGATGGTATAGGCGTACCTCAGTTGACTGGCTAGTTTATATGCGCTGAAATCGCGACGTGCCCTACAGTTTGGTGGTATACCATAGGAATCGGACAAAAGTAAAAAAAGGAAGTAATAAAGAACGTTAGTATAATAAAAACGATCAGTAAAACAATACTTTGAATTGTAATATTTTAAATCTGTTATGCAAGCACCAGACACCACGCAATGTCATATGTAGGTAATCAAGGAAACGTCACCGCATTTAACGTTCGCTTTCCATCATCTAAGGTAGGCGTATTAACTTGTCCTTTCTCTTTCGCCTTTTTTAAATTATGGAGTGCTAATTAAATAAATTTCTCATTTAAATTTATCATTCAAAGAAAGTAGTCTATTAGTATGAAAAATTCTAGCTAGTGGCAAGTGCACATTGGTCAGTTTACCTACCAATGATGTCAGGCGTTCTGAGTTGACAGTAGGTACCGCTTGCGCGGCAATTTTTTTAAATTACGTTCTAACAGTTTTAGGGTCTTCAAAAGATTTATTTAAGTTAAAAAATATGTTTCTTGGCTAAATACTGTCTGAAAAGTTGTCCGATTCCCTCCATGCTCGGCCTAATTCATTAGCTCACATAATATGACTGATTACGTACTTTGTAACACTAGAATATTTTTTTAATAATTTCACTAAGAATTGTATGGAATTTCGATCATCCTAAAGATTTACAGTTCTGACACTATTGTATATTAATAATATTTTCTTGTAAGAAACTTACACTCTACTTACGTCCCTGGAATGATAAAGTTTATGTGTACACATATGTATACATTCTTTACACATACACGGTATATTTAGAGTCCCGTAAACTAGCAAAAAGCCCAAAATTATGGTTTTTCAAAAGACTGGCTGGTTTATTTTATTTTTCTTTTGGTCTAATTTTAAAATTGAATATTTATCGTCTTATTTTAATCTTTTGTTTTTGAATTTTTTACTAATATAGGTTTGCCGAGAGTAGGTTCGAGGCAATTTTGCGTTTTTGTCAATTTCGTAAACTTTACTTGAAAAAGTTTTTTGTTATTAAAGTTTGATTTAGCCAATGTTAAACCGTTGCAATTTTTTAACTTTCAAACGTTTCTGCTTTGTCACAAAAAGTAAGAAAATGCATTTTGTTTAATTGTGATTTTTTGTAAAGCCTAATCCATCTTAAAAGTTAATTTATATGCTACTTTATATGTATATCTTCTTATTGAAAAACAAATATTACTATTTTATGTTATTTTACATTGTTACGCTAAATATACCTGTATGTGTTATTTACCTCTGTAATCTGTACGTCTGAAAAAGTACATATGATTTTTTAAAGTATTTTGTACTAGGTTATTGTTCCATGACAAAAGCTACTTACTTTAATTGTTTTATTTATTTAGATACATCATCGGCACATACCTATTCATAGAGAAACTTACAAGGTTATGTCTTTCATGTCTAAAACGAAATACAAATAATATTTAGTTTTTAGGACTATATAACTGTCCAGAGAATATCACATAATATCTTCCACTTATATGATAATGGTACGTACAAGAATAATAATGTAATTGGTATTCATAGGATATATAATAATCATACATTTACCAAAAATAGATGTGTATGCATTTTTCAATAAAATAAAATGTAATAAATAACAAGCGGTTTTTTTTACGGTCAACACAAAATTATTAAGAATAAGAGATATTATATGAAAAAAGGTAAGTAAAAAAACCTATTAAGTGGACGTTTGTAGTCTCTGAAATAATCGGGAGACAACTGTGATAATATGTGTAAAAATTGAACAAATATATACGTAAATGTTCAATTTTATTACGTATTTCGTTATACTAATTCCCTTGATTTATAAACGGCCTTTTTTGCCTTTAATTTAACTGCCTGTGTGGAAGAACGATTACCATCTTGGTCTGTCACTCGAGAGGTCCCAGGTTCGATTAATATCGAGAAATATTTTTTATATGGCCTAAATTTATTTGCCCCTTTCGTGAGTTTGTGTCCATGGCACCCGCGGTTTTCTCAATAATAGTGCTATGCTGATGAATTATTTAGTTTTCGGAAAAAATAATTTACCAAATAATTTGTTAACGGAAGTGGAACGAAAGAAAGAACGACAATGCTAATTAGACATAAAAAGCACAGTCGGATGCTTGAAAGATTTGATTGTAAGTAACGTAAGTGAAGATACAGTTACTTAAATTATAATAAGAAATGGAATCTTTTAGTCTAAGATGATATTGTATTGCGGAATAACGCAATTTTCCGCATCTATTGCGTTATTACGCAATAGACGGACGTCTAAGTAAGAAAGCATAATTTATTTTCGAAGGGTTGATTTGAAGACTCCACGTCTTGCCCAGGCATCAGCAGCAGTATAACATCGAGGGCTCTACTCGCTGAACGAGACAATACGCAATCGAGTTGCCTATTTATTGCCGAATGACCATCTCAGCAGCCCGATTCAGAACTCTTCGGTATTTTAATTGAACCGTTCGATACATCGTTCTCGAATTGAACGAAGCATTGCGAGCTATTCAGAACATTCACGTCAAACGTTCGATTCGGATTAGGATACGACATCGTTATCCAACAGCGCTTAAGAATTTAGTCGGTGAAATAGATTATAAGAAAAACGAAAAACTTTTTGTGTTCATTTTTAAAACTTTAAAGGCCTAAAATATAAGTATGAATGAGTCTTACACTAAAATAAATTAATAAAATTGAACAAAATCCAAACTTTATTTAAAAGAATAAGAAACTTTCACATACATCGTCAGACGTCTCCGTCTGCTATAAAAATACATATCACACCTTCCATGGTGATAGTGAGGCACTCAACAATATTTATTTCAAATATAGATGTACTCATCGGATGCTTAGGACCACTCGATAGGTTACCGAAGAAAATAATCGAACGTTTGGTAACTTTCATTCGATAACTGTGTTTGGAATAACGGGCTACAAAGCCCTTGCTGGTCATGAAGTTCGAGTAATCGTACGGGTGTGACGTCATTTCGGATAGGATTCGAATACGACAGTTTGACGTTCGATTCGGTTATTGTAAATAAAAACAAAAAGAAATCCTATGATATCAAATCGAATCGGGCGACAACAGAGTTATCGTAAGGTTCTGAATCGGCCTGAAATTTTATTGCGTTTGCTTTTTTATTATAACCTTAGAAAGGCAAAATCCCTAGCGGCGACAACTCTCAGTTCCCACGTGAGCTGTTATTTGAAATAGGTAATTAGTTTGAAAATGGAAACCGTTACTCTACAATAATTAGGTAATTATTGAAACATTGCATGGGTCATAAGTTTATGACACTAGTGCACTATTAATAGCGCCGCGACCAGCTCACGTGTCTGAAACTGTGGTTGCTCCGGTAGAGGCTGCGGCTGTAACCGTGTCCCTTACGTAATAGTCGATCGCTATAATTATCTCCCTTAGGTAATAGTCGATCGGAAATCACGTTCATTCTTTTATTATGCGAGTGGTGCGGCACTGATACCTGAACAAAGTTTAAATTTACAATTAAATGTTCAAGCCCTGTTATAGAGATATATTAGGTACATGAATGCTTATTTAAAACATTATTATATGCACTAAACAAATACACCACAAACAGAGAATAAATGCTCAAACCATCGTTGTGAATCAAGTGAATGCATGCTTTCAGGTGCGTGGTGGCTTGTTTTTAATGTATTGTTGTGCGTTAACAAATGAACGCTAAGGCTAATTTAAAAGGATCAAATCTTGCTCATTTAAAAATTGATGTTGACGAGAGATAGCCTAGTTATCTAAGGACTCATAAAATAAAATAAAACACTGCAGTTATTTTCACTAAATATAATTTATCAGGCTCATTCACATTTATGCAGGGTATGACGACTTTTACTTTTTATTATATTTACTTTGTACCCAAATAGAGCAATATTATATTTTAACATATATATGGACGTTAACCTTTATAACTGCAGAATGTATATTTACCCAAATTGATGTATATAGTATAATGTAGACACTAACTGCGTATATTAATTATGACATTCTTACACTCTGTACAGGAGCGAAAAAACAAATTTTTCATTACTTATACATTTTTCTAAGTAAAATGAACATTTATAAAATATATAAATAATGGCGATTATTCCAAAATTTTAACTTACCATCTCAAACTTCATTATTTTACAAAACTACCTACCTATTATACAGGAGTATTTGTATAATACTAACAATCTTACAGGACTTAGTAATATACTAACGACTATTTTAAGAATAATCCTAGGTATATAATATCAACACCACTGTTACACAATTGGCGAAGATATACATATTATATGTATATTCATATTACGTATATAAAATAATTTTCATACATAAAGCCTTCAGTTCTTTGTAGATTGAAGAATTCTTATTAAACAACCTGACTTAATTGCATATGTCGGCATGGAACACTTTCTTAAGAACACACCCAAAGGTTCTATATTAGATTTTATTACTTACTTGTTCATAGATTTTATTTAATTCACCTACTTATCAATTCGTATTTCAAAAATACGAGTTTTTACACATCAAAATGCTTTTTCTATACCAAAAAGTATCTAAATGCAAAGAAATACAAATTTAAAAAATGACGCGAATGTTACGGTTATACATAATTATACTAAGTACAAATGTTGTAAAGAAAAACTTTCATAGATTTCTCACAGATTGCGCTACGGCAAAAAATAATGGTTATAACCAACCATTATCAATATTCTAATTAACCATAAATAGACAAAATTAAACTAGTATTAATTTGTTGCTATAGTGAGAAAACACTAAGGAAATTCGACTAGGATTATTTTGCAAGTTTAATTTTTCATTAATATTTTTATTTCATATTGTGTTTGCAAAACAACTATTCTATATTATTTGATGAGATCTATCTTTAACCCTGCATCAACTGGCTATATCATGAAACTCTAAATGTTAAGACATTTGCCTGAAAGACCTGACATTTAACATTGTTTTTAATGTTGGTTACAATATATCAGTATATAAGCAATCAATTATGATTCTCATGCATTGTCGATTCTTAATCCTAAATGAACCTGTAGACATTTTTTCATAAGTATTAATACGACACATTTTTCTAACCATTTATTACGCTATTGGCCAATACACAAAAGTAGAAGAATATACCATTTCATAGCACCTATACATATAGGCTCCATATACGTACATATCTTATTATCCAAAGTTCAAACTACGGGATTGTTTTGAATTTTACAGTTATCTACTTCATTTTAACCGTAACCTTAACAGAATATAACTATATATATCAAGTACATACATTTTTAAGGTAAACATCTGATTACAATAGCGAAGTAACTCTCAAGAAAACTATAGAACCAAATAGTACATTCAAGTAAACCATAATATAGAAATAGATAGATATATAAGTTCAATAAAACGCTAATAGCTATATAAATTATTGTATACGTGAAAAAACTGGAATATTTGACATTTACGTTTATAATTATTAATATAAAGATCGAACACTTAGAAAACAATTGCATTCGATCCGGCAGTATTCGAACCGACGACGTCTCCCAGCAAACCGTGGCATGCCAACTAAGCCACGGAACGAACCAGCGGACTTCAAGAAAATTTTCTATGTGCTTGTTCATCTTTGTATGACGAAAAATTTTTTTGGGTAACGAAATACTTTCATACATTTTTCATAGATGGCGTTACGGCTAAAAAATTGTTGAAAACCAAATACTGCACATAGAAAAATTCTCGAGGTCCGCTGGTTCGTTCCGTGGCTTAGTTGGCATAGCGTCTGACACGGTCTGCTGGGAAACGTAGCGTTCGGTTCGAATCCGGCCGGATCGAAGGAGTTTTTTCAAAGTGTGAAACTAGCGGAATCATTTCACAAAAATAATTGAATATCATGGTGGTGAAACATTCTGACATTCAATAAAAATTTAATTATATTTATGTTAAAATCCGAACAATGCAAATCCCTTAAATAAAATTTACACTGTAATTATTCACGGAATATATAATGTTATCTCTTAATATTTAAGCAAAATATTATCACTAATTAAACATGAAGCGTATTCTTTGCCCCTCTTTTTTATCTTACAAGAAAATTAATAAGTAACATCGTCGTAGGTTTAGGTACGAGCATAACTTTTTACGCTATGAGCTATTACGCTCGTGTTATTAGATATTATGAGAAAATAAGTTGTATTTTATCATTTTGATTGAAAGATAGTTTGATCTGGGCTCAACTTGTTAAAGAAATGAATATTAACAATATACAATAATTGACTGCCAGACAACTACACCAGTAACCTGGTCTCTAATTAAGAAATTTCTTGTATTATGAGTACCAGAGCAACATTCCGGTTCACTACTAAAATACCCAATGCAGGATTGGTCCTGGGAAATTAACTTTTCTGAATTGGTTCAGAAAATTTCATTTCCCATATTGGTCCTCCCGGGAGTCGAACCCGAGACTTGCTCGTCCAGCGCCCTCACTAAATATCGTTGGGCCACCGAGACCGTCATAATATATAAATATGAGTATAAACGCAATAGTTAATATCATGCCATAATGTTACACAAGATGGCAGGTAACTTAAACTGTCCTTACAGGATCCATTAATGATCAAAAAACAAAATCTAAATAATTGAAACTAATTCAAATCTTGTTATAATTACCTAATCTTCAATATTAATACAGATACATATTTTTCTATATGTATACAAATATATTAATTTATAGTTCTTTGATTATTATATATAACGACGTTCTTTATTATCTACATTATGTATTCAATATTTATATAATTCATTATTTGGACGCTATTTGGAATACTTAGTATTCAGTGTAATGCAAACTTTTTTATAATTTTTTGTAGTTCTTTTGTTTTTTTTTTTTTTTGGTTATTTGTAATAAATTTTATTTGGCATGACAAATACGTCTAGATGAGTGTAATGTTAATCGCTAATAGTTAATAAAACATATCAAATATTTTACGATACACGTTAAATAAAGCTCCAAAAGATATTTCTAAACGTAGAAGTTAGAACATAATATGAGCCTTCGAAATTGTATTTTTCCAATTTTTCTGGAAAAAATCCATCATTTGCATTTTTTCGGAAAATTACCCAACAGTGCTAGTAGGTACTGATTCACATAAATTAACCTTAGTACATAATTCGAACTGTAGATGGCGACACTTGGATACAATAAAGATATAAATATAGTCATAAAGTATTGAATCTCGAAAAAGATTAAAATTAAACTATAATAATCTAGTCTACAAAATAATGTCACACGCGTAGCTCCGTTCGGACGCTTATTTTGATTCTTAACGCTGATCGATAGATGGTGAAGTAAGGCACATGGGGCTTGTCAACTTATGTCTCAAGGTGACGGGCGCAGTGGCAGTGCCCCTCAGATCTTTGCCATTTGAAGCTCTGAGTGACTGTTATGGACAGGCGTGTAGCTTACCATCAGGTGCACGACGTGTTCGTCCTGCCACTTGATATTATAAAAAAAAAAAAATAAAAAATAAAACCGGCGATGCGTTTGTAATAATATTCGAAAAGGTCAATAGAAGGCAGCTATTATATTATTGTCAAGATTATTGCTCTTGTTCAGGCGATGATTAGATAATAACATTATTACAATGAAATCGCAAAGAAGCTTTTAACAAAAAGTCAGTGCTAAAACGTTATAAATTCAAAGAAGTGCCATCTATACAGTTGACTGTTGACTGCAAACTAACAAACAAAAAGAATACAATATTGAGAAATCTTCGAATTATTATCTTTTCAAGTACAAATACAGGAAAAACAAATTGTCATTTTGTGAAGGACAGAAAGTAATGGTGAGAGATCTATATAAAAATAAGAAAAGTTGGTAAAAAATAAAGTTTTAGTACCAAATACAACTTCTATGGTAGTGGTAGCAGGCCAGCAATGTAAACAACACGCAAACCAACTATTGGAATGTTCTCAAGTTTAGATTAATGTAAATAAGTGAATAAGTAGTAAAATAGTTTTAAATTATGACTTATCAATATCAAAAAATTGAGATATTCAGTACATTAAGAAAAATGTACCTTGATCTAATAATTTAAAAAAAGTATTTTTTTAAATAATTATTATTAGTTATGAATATCGAAACTAGACATATTCAATATATTATTAAGAACTATCCGACTCGCTTTATTAAATTTGCAGTTCTGAGCAATTTAAGGGACTTAATAAATAAACAAAATGATGTACGTAACTTACGTAATTTGACGTACACTTGTACGTCAAATTAATTTTAAATTATAGAAGATTTGAAGTAGCTTCAAATGATCCGAAAAATAAAAAAGCTAAGCGCTATGCCGCTTTTCTTTGGAAAAGTCTTTTCTGGCCACATTGAGTAATACACTACCGAGTATCGAAATAAAAGTTATTGAAATTATACGTTATTTAGGACTAACACACATTATAAACCTAAAATAACAGGGATTAGATGCATAAAATTAGCCGCAATACTTTTATTATTGTAAAGGTGAACGACCAATATGAAATTATTAAGTTTGTCAATGGTATGTGAATAATGTGTAAACGTTAATTATATTTGATAGTGGAATATTTGATCTTAGCATTTTGCATGCCAGTGTCTTAAAAATGTGAGATTTTGACATGATTATGTCTTCTTATCGTGGTAATGACATTCCTGTATTACCGCAGCCTAAAACTTAATAACGCTGATCACGTCTAACTTTCTGGATAAGATTGAGAATAAATTTTAGTTTTCGGGATAACTAACATTCCAAGCATAACTATCTGTTCCCGTGACCCTTCAACAATTAGTCAACACTATCTATAAGTATATATTTTAAATATTTACTTAATGAGATGTAACATTTATTAGATTATAAACTAATTGCCATGTTAATTGTAAATACATAGAGCATGATGTATATCTCTAATTAGTTTTTGTCGGTCGACATTGCATTGTCCACTTTTTTATGTTATCTATTCTTTATATCGTTCCAGAAGGTACCATATTATTTGAAAAATCATTGTTAACTTTTAGATATGCAAATACAAATAATTACAAGTAATCCAACGTATCCACAACATTGCTTAAACATTTTGATAAATGGACTGGTGAAATTACAGGCACATGGACCTTGTCGACTCATGTCTCAGGGTGACGGGCGCAATGGCAGTACTCCTCAGATCTTTGCTATTGGCACTGCAATTGTTATGGACAGGTGTGTAGCTTACCATCAGGCGCACGACTTGTACGTACCCGTCACTTGACATTATAAAAAAAAAGACCTTGAACTTACTTCTAATGTTACACAATACCGTATCAATAAGTACTTGTACAAATGTAATCAACTTTATCAGTTCGTTGATTTATAGGAAAATAGTCATTCAGTAATCAAGGAATTACAAATAAATTGGAATCTTGTACGTATGTGATGTCACTTTTGTGGCATAAGAATTCAAGCTAAATACTTTTGTATAATTCCAAGTGACGGAATACTAAGAAGCCTTTTGCTAAAAAGAGATGGGTTTCCACGTCACTGATTTATTTAATAATAATATCTCTAGCGTTCATTAAGAAATCGAAAGTACAAGTCAAGTATAGTGTATTTACAGCACGGCTTGTATGTGTGCGCAATCGCCGCGCGCCGTGTACAAACACACTTTCGCATAATAATGCAATGCGCGTATAGAGATGGGTCATGGATAAATAAATATCATTGGAATAACTATTCAGTCCATTTTTACTCGATATTTATCCAAAAACGTTAATAAATATTTTTAATCGTGGTTTATTATTTACATTTAGTAAAACAAAGTATATTTTTAAGTTTAATTGTAAATATTGATACAATTTAGTAGCATATACGTGTATAGTATATTGCTTGCTATTATACCTTTTTTCTATACGCAATGATAAAAATAATCCTTTTAAGTACAGTAAATCACTGTATTTTTGCGTAAACCTTATTATTATTTAAATGCGCACTTTGTTAAAAAAAATTGTCTTCACGCAATATTAATCAGATATCTAACATTTTGTATGGAATTTTTTTTTCGAGATACTAAGTTAGTCCGTTTTTGTACATTTGTTCAGCTTCGTATGGGTTTTTGGTTGTTCAATGTGTTATTTAAAAAATTGCACAGACTTCATTGGAAATATTAGGGGTTAAAGTATGAAATTGCCGTTTTATTGCAATAGGTTCTTTGAATTTTCATAGAATCTTCATGGTTTGAGGTTTTCGAATGAAACTTTTTTCAAATGGTTTCTGTGATTTTTTTTTTTTTAAATTTGAAACATTTGAATATCGACTTTCAATTGTTTTTGTTATTCAATTTAGACAAGAAAGATGGATACTGCGAAAATTCGAGTGATTTTTGAATACGAGTTCCGACGCGGAACTAACGTGGCAGAAACAGCCCGCAATATCAATGCTGCGTTTGGAGAGGGGTCTACTAATGAACGCACCGTGCGATTTTGGTTTAAACGCTTTCGTGATGGAAATTTCGACTTAAAGAACGAGCCACGAGGAAGACCGCCCACACAGGTGAATAACGATGAATTAAGAGAGATAGTGGAAGCCGATCCTAGTCAAACTACCCAGGAATTAGCGGCATGGTTTAACGTTACCTTACCCACAATATTGACTCACTTGCGTCAAATCAATAAAATAAAAAAATACGAAAAATGGGTGCCTCATGATTTGACTGATCTGCAGAAAGAAACGCGTGTTGAAACTTGTGTTGCCTTGTTGAACCGGTACAGAAATGAAGGAATATTGGATCGAATTGTAACATGTGATGAAAAGTGGATTCTTTATGATAACCGGAAAAGAAAAATGCAATGGCTGACCCCAGGTCAAATGCCACAACAGTGTCCTAAAGCAAAACTTACCAATAAAAAGGTAATGGTAACTGTTTGGTGGTCTCAGCATGGTGTTATTCACTATAGTTTTCTCCGATCTGGTCAAGCAATAACGGCAGATGTC
This sequence comes from Hyposmocoma kahamanoa, assembly GCF_003589595.1. Taxonomy (NCBI): domain Eukaryota; kingdom Metazoa; phylum Arthropoda; class Insecta; order Lepidoptera; family Cosmopterigidae; genus Hyposmocoma; species Hyposmocoma kahamanoa. The sequence goes on from NW_020653200.1 coordinate 10,386,941, forward strand.
TATTGTGCCGAACTCCGAACCATGTTGACAAAACTAGCAGTAAAACAGCCCCGACTTATGAATCGATCTTCACCATTATTGCTCCACGACAACGCGAGACCTCACACAGCACGAGAAACCATTTTGACCCTTCAGGAACTGCAGTTAGAAACCATTCGTCATCCTCCGTATTCACCAGACCTTGCTCCAACGGACTACCATTTTTTTCGTGATTTGGACAATTATCTACGTGACAAGAAGTTTTCTTCCCAGGAGGCAGTACAAAATGCTTTCACACAGTTTGTGCAGTCTAGATCGTCGGAGTTCTATCGCAAAGGCATTAATAACCTTCCTATTAGATGGCAGCAATGTACAGATAATAATGGCAACTATTTTGATTAAATAAATTTGTTAAAAATTTAAAAAATAAACAATTTAGATTTTCAGTACAAATCGGCAATTTCATACTTTAACCCCTATTACTTAAACGATAAGTATTCTAATACAAAGGAAATTCAATTCAAAATCACTTGGCCACTATTTTGCCAAAGCCTTAAATTCGCTACCGAATAATTTACGTGAATGCGAAAGGGACGGAGAGAGCCACTAAGGAGAATTGCAAACATTTATTTTTTTATTTTAAACATTTATATATTTAATTGATAGATTTTGTGCGTAAAATATGAAAGTAGTACGCAGTAGACCCCAAGACCATAAAGTTGCGTCACACTTTATTAATGCAGGATAGGTCAGCTCAAGGGATTACAGATTTAATAACTTTCTATCGAGTTCTTAGGTTTTCGCGATTGCTACACATAGGAAATGAAACACCTATACGTGATTTCGATCCGGAAAAATAGTTTCATTTCCTATTGATAACTTTCTGTTAAATGAAGTTTCTATACAAGGCAAGTTCTATTTTCATAGAAGTTTAGGTGAGTATGTTGCAATTAGTTTACATTCCTACCATTAGAGAGATGTTATCGACTCGAAAAACTTAGGTACTAAAACAGTATTGTTGCATAAAACAATGGCAAAATGAGATGTAATCCTACGTAATTATTTAATAAAAAATAAATTCTAATGAATTTTATTATAAAAAAGCACTAAATATAAATATCCATGTTTTAGGATAAATATAATTCTCAATAAAAACGGATATTTATTGGATGTTTATCCTTTGATGGATATATATCGGGTTAAAACCTATCTCTATGCGCGTTGCATTGGGACGACCAGTGTTGTGTAACGCAAGTGCATCGTGAGATTAAGCGAATGTGTGCGACCGTACAAGGCGCGCGGCGGGCGCGCACACATGCAAACCGCACTGCTACGTTTGTGCGGAGTTACCATACTTGTCTTATTATGCTATGTCGACACTGTTAGGTAAGAAAATAGGGAGTGTACTGTACATGCAGCCGGGGCGGCTCACCCGAGGCACTAGCCTATTGAGAACCGGATGAAGTCAGTGACAACGGTCTGTGACAACCCTGTATGTGCACTGGCTGATCCGGGGTCAGGATTTGAACTTAGAAAGTCCCTGTGCTTGCACAAGTTATTGTGCCCTCCTCGTATACCTAAAGGATCAGTGGAGAGGGTCACTATAATTAATTTATATGGAAAGGAAACGGGTTCTTAGAAATTATGTACCTTTTAAATAACGTTTATAAATATTCTTAAAAATATCTTAGGTTTGTATTTATCAAGTTTTCTTTAAATTGCATTCAAAGTTCACTTCGTAAGACTAGAAATTGTGTTTTGAAAACTTTCGAGTGTTTTTGCTGTCACGCGGAGTTTGTTCAACATGCGAATCTATTTTATATTATAGTTGGTACTTGCAGTAACATAAAGAGCCGTGTAAGTTTGTAGTATTTGATGTAAATATGCATCTTATATTCGAATAATTTCTAAAATCTTAAATGCGGCAGACACGCACGTATAAGAAATGCGAAGGTAGACGAATACGTGACAAGAAAAAATCCTCTTTTACTCCGATTCCGATTCTTCTTCATGGATCACGGTCAGGACGCGCATGCTTCTACCGAACCCAGGAAGGCTCTCGCTGGGTCACCGGTACGAACTAATAACACAACACAACAATATACAATAAAAATCACAAGTCGAGCCTCAGTCGAGGTCAGGACTACAAAATTATATCATATATCTCATTACAGCGTAGTTTTATGTGTCTATAGAGGCCCTGTAAGTGTGAATGAAGCGAGACTCAGCAGTTTTGAGTAGGTATGAGCAAGAAGTATGAATGCGATCGCGTGGTAGTTACTGAGAACCGCCGGTCTAGTGTGTTTGTGTATAATTTAGGATATTCTTGTAAAATAAATTACATTGGTGAAATTACATGTTTCATTAAGAAATTATCACAAATTTATTTACTTTATGACCAACAATCAAAAAAGTTACGCGTAAACAGGAAAGCTACTTTGTGATAATATGTACAGAATCGTATTATGTACATTTTCTATATAAAATTTGCCGATTTTAGTAAATACTTACGTAGACGGTTGTTCATCGTGGAATTCAGCAGTAGCGGTACTTTCGATAACTATAGAATTCTCATAGCTCTCCAGAGTTTGTATTTTTTGATCAGCTGTGTTGTTTTTTGGTTGTTCAGTCACAGTGTCAGGGATTTCGGGGATTTTAATTTTCGCTCTATAATAATAGACAAAATTCATATATTAAAGAGGTAATACAAGGAGATGAAGTTACATAAGTACTTATATTTCATACCATAAACATATTCGTAAAACACTAACAACCTCGCAGGACTTCATACTATCATCATAAACGAAAACTTTTGTTTCATGTCACAAATAAAAATATAGATCGCTTTAGACGGTGTAAACTCTGTGCGCAACAAAAGAAAGCGTAAACAAAAGCTACCAATCCGATGCAAAACGCAGGACAGAGGTGGGAGTCGTTGGGGAGGGCGCTTGTACATTTGAGCTTATTATTACTATCTTACTATTAAATACGGATCTGAAAAGTGTCAAAAAAAAAGTATATTTTTGGTAAATTTTTTACTGTTTTGTAAGTCATGGAACAAAAGTATTGTTTATTGTGTATGTTAGTAATATGATAATGTAGTATAACCTTGTATATTTTGTATATCGGATGACCTACACATTTTTTGGGGAATACCCGTGTCTAGTAGTAATACGCGTAGATACATGGGTTAAAATGTAAAAAGCAAAGTTCACAGAGCGTAAAGAATCAGCGCTACATCTCGGCAGTACGAAACCACGTGTGCCCTTACACGGTTATGTTCAACGTGGCCTTGTACGTTGTACGTGAAGAAAAGTTCACAGGATATTGAGCTAAAAAGCACTGCATAAATTTATCGAATTAGAAAGAATAAATCTATAAATATTTCAAAAATTATTATATCGTACATTTCACTATTTGCAACTCATTTTCACGACACATATTCTATACTATGCAAATTCGCGATGCAATATCTGTATAGCGCTTCCAAGTTTTCCATTACATGAAATCTAGGCTTTTTCTATTGTTTTAAATATTTAAAAGAATCGTGGCAAAAAGTAAAACTTTTAATTGCGGTTTTTGCTGCACGCGAATTCGTAGGTACGAGAGGCGGCTGAAAAGTAATCTCCATTTCCAATTTAAAAATAATACTTACTGACCACTACCGTGAAGCATTCGTAGTTTATTCTTTTTTAAAAATTGACGCTCTTTTGTTTATAACGTTTCGCTTTGCACGAACAAAATGTCGGAAAAAAGCAAAACAAGCAACAACTTTTTTTTATCCTTTCTAACTTTTAATTACCTTTTTTACAAATATAATAAGTGCATTTCTTACTTACATTCCCTTTGTACATTTTTGATATTGAAAAAAAGTAACTTGATCATCTTATTTTTCATACCGATTATATCTATTTATGTAGATTACTTTTCAGCCGGCCCTCGTACTCTAAGTTTAATAATTTCTTTTTAATTTAGTATTAACGCCATTTTCAATTTTTCGACCATTTATGGTTGAAATTCCCTATGAACCTATTGTGGGAGAACTCAAAAACAAAGAATGCGCCTTAAACATATTAAGAATTCTGGCTTTAGTACTTAGTTGTATAAATAAAACTTACTCTGGCCCGTCGTCGACAGTCGTTACAGTTATTTGAGGGATTATCGGAGTGGCGGGCCCCTTAAACCACTTAAGATATTTCATTGCTATAGGTGCCTTCGATTCATCTCGACTGTAAAGTAAAATAAAATTAGTCTCAATATTTCGTACATACTTAACTACCCACATATCCAGTTATAGTGATTTAATGGCACAGAAGGCGAAGGGGTATCGTGGTTGCGGATAGATGCGGAGAAATTCATTGTATGTTTCAACATTTGCCTTTTAGAAATAAAATATACTCTCCTATTGTAATATAATCTCATAATCCCTTGATGTATTTATTACAGAAGATGGGACAGAACATTTTGTGGAAATATCTCTATAACAAACGAATTAAACTAGTTTGTCCGTAGATGAATACGGGAAAAAAAAATGAAATTTTTGCGAAACTACGTGATTTTTTTTAAAGGAACTTTAGTCAATTGTGTTTCGGGACTCCAATGCATTGCCAGTATCTTCTGTTTATTATTAATTAGAAAATAAAGTTACTTTCGTATTTTTTAACGCTGAAAACCCGATTTTCCGTGTGGTCCAAATATATCGAAACGTCTATTTTGGATCTCTCTTCTCCTTAAACAAATCTTATAATGTTCAGTGTGCTTTTTAATTAGGACATTGATACGTCTGTAGTCGATAAACTGGGCATTCAATCACGAAGTATAATATAATATTTATGTTTGTTGCGACATGGATTGAGTATGATTGGTTGTCACTAAAGTGTAATACACACATAGAGCGGGTGCGAGTCGGGTGCGGGTCTGGTCGGTTTCGCGGCGGCGTGTGCGCGTGCGCTGGTCTCGCGTCCGCGCTCGGTGTGTTGTCGTCTTTATAAATACACGGAATTAGATCCACTGCGGTCCCGACCCGACCCGCACCTGCTCCCTATCTGTTTCACGCTTCTGTAATTAAGTATTTACAAATGTGTTTTCCGTGGCGTCTACTACTTCAGGTAACTAACTACCTATACTACCTTATATTTTTAGGTATAAAGGTGAAGGTTTAGGGCAGGTGTAAGTACCTACTTTATAAGGGTGAAGTGAAAATCAATGAAAAGCACTTACTGCGCCCGAGATGACTTATCACTGCTTGATAAAAAGTGAAAGAAGGATTCGCGATGTCGACAATTACCCATGTGCATGGCCTTATAATTCTCATAATGTTTCCTTAATACCTGACGAACCTGAAATTAAGAAATGAATTAAAAATACAATACAAAAACATTACAAAGGTCACGTTTTGTGTAACCTTATAAAAAGTTACGTAGTAAATATTATTTATGAATATTAATTAGTAAATATTTGAAACCAAACCTCAGAAAGTTGTATTCAAAATATTTGCCTTACGTAATGCCCAAATGGAGGATATCTTTTTTTAAACTACTAAGTGCAACTTTCTTTAAACATAAATAAAAAACCAAACTGAGAAAGACCCTTTACTTGACGGTGTGATAGACGATAGGAATCCTATATCTATGCTTGCAATTAAAGTGGCAATTAAAGGTTTTTTCTTTAAATAGAACATAACATATTATTATATATTTATAGTAAGTATATTATCATACTTTTTAATTTATTTTCCATTAATAGCGACTAAGAGGCAAAATTTATGGCTATCATCGGCATTGTCTGTTTGCGTTAAACCCACGATGAAATGTACACTTAGATCTACAATAAAATTTACATTCAAAGACTGATAAAACGCGCGCGCGCGCGTTACAGCGCGCGTTACACCGGCGAGCGGCCGCCGCGCGGTTGCAGCGCATCAAACAGCGGCTAATTTGAACGCGCCCTTATACCTACTTAAAAAAGCTAGAGCATAATGCGAGTCCATTTTGAAAAATAAAAACGCATACATGAGCGATCAAGTGACACAGCAGACTGCGTGTTGACTCTGTAGTGGACAAGGAATTGTCTCGAAACTCAAGTCGCTTTCAAGTTTCCCATGCCTATCTTGCGACCGCAAGTTACCACAAATCCTGAGACCAATTTCAATACTTTCTCCCGAGATTTTATCACAAGTAGACACTTAGCTATATTAATTTCATTATACATTATATTCAAATATTAGGCCGCAGATTATAGTATAAGTAGGTTAGGGTATTATATATAGGGTAGGATATAGTAGTCAAGTAATATTCCAACTGTAAGTAATGCATGCGTCAAAGGATATGTGCCACTTCCATGAATTTTCAGCAACAATTGTCGTTAGAGGTGGCGTAAACAAAATGCTATTTCTAATTGTGACTGCTAGGGGCGCTGTACCTACAACTTTTTGTAAAGCCATGGTAACAGGCACAGCACATTCTATTATAATTGGTTATACTAAGCCAACCGTTTATAATATTATTATATGTATATCGTAGTAACTTCTTTTGTATCCTACTTCTTTAGTAAACCCCAATTGTTACTGAACCGTAAAAATCTTTCCAATTTGTTTTATTTTCTGAATAGTGTCCGATTATAGTACAAAAGTCATGAGAAAAATAATGAAACAATTCGAGAAGTTTTGGAAAAGCCGGAAAATAGTGTTATTTTAAAGAACAGTAGTAATTTGAGTTACTATTACTTAGTATATGAATATGCTTACTCTTACACTAAAATTGTTATTGGATTGAATGAAAAACGAATGACTTTATATTTTTTATTAGAAATAAGATAAAAGAATAACTTTCATTTATATAAAAACAAAAACAAAATATCCCCTGTGTAGACATTTGAAAACAGTCGTTCGCATGCAAAGTGATTTTACACTTTGTACAAAGAATTTGGCATTCTTGTGGGAAATGTTGCGTCTTTTCTGTTTATCCCTATAACTTTAGAGGATGGGAAAAAAACTTATAACTTATCATGCCCGTTATTGTCAAAGCGAAATTTTTCATGTAATTTCTTCGAGCCAAATGCCAAATCTACGATTGCCGCTCTTTTTGAAGCTCTCCTTATACATATAGCTACAGCTCTACGAAAGCTAAGCTAATTGTAGTAACAGTAGAGCTCCTTGAGCAAGTGTTCGTCTAGGAAAGTAGAAGTTTTGGTTTTAAAGGGTAGGAGGTTTGGTGAAATTATAGGTAAATGGACTTTCAGACATACAGGTGATGGACGTAGTGATAGTGCCCCTCAAATCTTTGAGTGGCACTGCAACTGTTATGTCGCATACCACCAGGCCTACGACTTATTTGTCCCGTAAGAACGAACAACACATGCTGGTAAGCGATACGCCTGTCCATATCAATTGCAGTGCCGTCTATGGAGCACTGTCACTGCGCCCTTCACCCAGACATAAGATAAAGTCCCATATCCCTGTAATTTCACCAGCAAACGAAAACCGGAACCCTTCAAAATCGAAACGCTGTAATGCTCACGTTATCGTTATCGTTAGTGGCGGCAGAAATAGGTAAGGTGGAAGTACTTCCCTGGACGAACTCTTTAACAAGGAGCTCTACTGCTAAGTATTGCTGAGCTAGACACATGTCATCGTCACTGTCGTTTGTTCACAGTTCTCTGGAGGCAAAATTGTGATTTGAGATGGTACGTCCTTACTGTTTTCGTTATTCTCCAGCTTCTCTATAATTTCATTCAAAGTCGTAATATGAAAATAAGAATACTTTGTATAAACATAATGTAATAGTAGCCTATATTACTAGTGTTTGATATAAGGAACACCAACTTTGACTACAAAAAAATCACAGTTTTCATTTATTGTTAGAATATAAAAAGCTGTTAAAATTGTCGTAGAACATGATAATGTTACTATGCCGAAGCATCAAATACATGCAATAAAAATATCAACAACTTACCTTTTATTAGCCATCCTGTTTTTTTATCTACATTCTTCAACAATAGTACACAATATACAATATTTCACAAACACAGCTCAAATACTAATTAGTCAAATGGGTAACTTCTGGCTTAACGGTCAACACTAAAAAAAATTTTTTAAACTACCCTCAATCAACGTTAGATTTTTTCTTGAGGTGTTCCTTTAAAAGTGAGCTAGTAACAAGTGGTCGTAACTTTTAACCTTTCAGAATCTGTATTGTTTCACTACATACAATAAATTGTTATATATACTTTACACTTACATAATTTTAAGGTCCTCAACAAAGCGCGTCATTGTGTTATGAACTTAATGATATTTATTAAACTAGGATAATAGTAATAAGTACTCAATACATTTTAGATTGACATATCGGAACTTTTTATGTGCAAACGTTCGACTATCACATGCATAAATAAGTAATAACACTGTACAAACGTATTAAAGCACAATATGGTAATAGTACGTACATGTATTAATATAATAATATAATCGGATAAAATAATCCCACTCGGAGTGAAGTGATCATAAAATACAGCGTGTTATAAAAAGTCTTGCCATATTTTATCTGGTAATTTCTAAAGTAAATAAGTTAATCGTGAAAAATAAACCTTGGTTCTCCTTGTAAAACGTTTGTGGTCAGCTCGTATATTTATTGTACGGGGAATAAAAATTGGCTTTGATAATTATGAGTATTTTTTTCTCATCTTAACTGTCGTGAGCACCTACTGTCGATCTGTCGGACTTTTTGATTGCACCCTGTCTGCAAATGCCATGTGGTCGCGACAACCATAATTGAATCGACATGCCGCGATGGGGGGTCCATCCATTTGTCAGCTTTTACTATTTCAACGAGTGCGCCACGTGATCATACCCTACATTTTTGCTGAAGAAATTAATAGCTATATAAAAACCTGATACATTAAAACGTTTTCACGTTACTTTTTGTATTGGTTCGTATGCACTGTTACCTTCAAGGTATTTTTCACTGACCCTAGACAATGTGCTGAACGTTAATATGTGTGTTCTACTGCAAATCTATTTTTGAACGTTATTTAAACAAAGAAACAGTTACAAATCAGATGAAACTAACAAAATTTATATCCTTAATAAGGCAAATGCGTTGCCGTGGGACATAATATGAGAAATTTCCCGAGTCTGTGATGGCACTGGCTCTTCATGTCCTTAAAACTGGAACACAGCCAATGAAGTTGTTGGTTTGGGGAACTCACCAAATGGTAACTAGTGACAGACAGAAACATTACCACCATAAAAATCATACAAAAATATATTTAAAAAGAACGAAATGAAATGAAAATACTCTTAAAATATAAATGTTATGCTAGTAACATGAAGTGGATTTTAGTATACCACACCAAGTAATTTTCTATTTTACACGTTTATATTGTATAATAAAATCTGAATACAGAAAATTAATATGTTCTGTATTCAGATTATTACTATTCAAAACATATTTTTTGAGAATTATGGTTGCATATTGAAGTAATATTTATTGAACGTGTGAGCGTTAAATTGAATAGCAGTTTGAAATAACAAGCAACAGCTTCTTCGAATAAAAATACGTTTAAATAACACATAAGGTTCGTAAACACGTCCGAAAATTCACCAATGATCACTATGACTTCGTCTTTGTAAATTTAAATAACAAAGTACCTAACAGCAATTCATCACTGGTAAGCATTCCGGTCTGTATAAATATTAATTATAAAAAAATATTTTCTTTAAAAAGAAATAACCGGCATGTATCTACTTTATTTAGCATAATCGTAAGTATTCGCTAATCAGTTCATAAATCTCAACATCCATGGCGCTTTGTATCCTTTGTATGTTGTTTCCTTAATTATTAATTTCAAACAATATTTTTCTAATCACGCTATTACTCTGTGTTCCTTTTCGTGCACATTCTCTATATCAACTTCCATGGCTAAAGAACCTTTTAGTATGGAATTTGCATGGTTTTTTCACCCGGCTTACAGTAACGTTGACCAAATTCTTATTTTGTTTACACTGTTCATCTTCATTCACAGTTCATCTTTATATATTGATACTTTTGTAGATACGTTTCTTTTAAAAGTTTCGGGACTTTCTTCTCTTACATTGTGCTGTTTCTCCTGTTTTTCGTTTACTTTTCTTTTATTTGTAATCTCTGTTTTTAATTTTATTATAATTTATTATAATTTGACGGTCTCTGTGACCAAGTGGCTTGCACACGGTTTTCATGGTGTCGCCATTTCTGAGGTACCGGGTTTGATCCCGGCCGGGTCGTGCAGAAACTAACTTTTCTATATTGTCTCGAGTCTGGATGTTTGTGGTACCGTCGTTGTTACCAATTTCCATAACACAAGTGCTTTAGCTAGTTACTTTGGGATCAGAGCACGTAAGTGATGTTGTCTAATCTTTATTTATTTATTTATTTGTAATTGTAATCCAAAATTTGAATAGTTTTAGTGAGGTTGAATTTTTAATGTTGGTAATAACTATGGAAGAGTTTTATGTCAAGATATATACGACCACGGCGCACATTTATTTTATCTTACATCGATTTCATTTTCAACAGTTTTAGAATGAAATACTCAGCAAATTTTTCTTGGTTTAAAAATCATTTATATTATATTTTCAGTTTATTGCTTTTATTTTTTATATTTTCTATGTAAATCGGTTCTTTCTTATTTTACTTTCCTAATCTATATACCTAACCAACAGAAGTTATATGAAAATTTTAAAAACAATCATCGCCCACTATTGTCAATACTGCAAAAGTAATTTTTCCAGGAGACACGGAGTAAAAATTAGGGAACATTCTATCAGTTGATAGGGAACATTTTATCAGAGTTGTCTCCTGCGTTATAAAGTAGACGGAACGATGTTCTAAATCGAAAGTAAGTACTTACCAATGTTTTTTAAAGACACTGCTTTTATTATAAATAATAAACTTTTGATAACTTATCGAAGTTACGAGTTATTCTAAGTAAATTTAAGTGTTACTCACTTTTGCACTGAACACTTTCTTCACACACTTTACATTTTTAGTAATAGTTACGCACGACTAGTTCGTTCCATCAATTGGTATCATAAAAATAAAAACATTTTTAATGTGACAAAAGTTTCAAATTTATACGTTTCAAAGTTCTGGTAATTTACGTACTACTGAGGCATAAATTAACTATAGTTCATTCAATCCATTTCCCAAAAAGGTAATTGGCCTAACTAAACTGAACAGGTCATTGACCAGAGACGGTTTAGTGATGGCCAATTGCACTGCCAATTACATAATAAATTAATTAATTGATTGCGTCGTTTTTAAACTGAATCAGTTGGAACAATGGCTGTTTTATTGCGATTTTGCTACTGATACTAACAAAAAATTAAAAATATATGATTCGATACTGAGTTAAGATATTGTGATGGACAGGATTAGAAAATTATAATACGTGGGGGTTGTAGCGTAAAAAAATGTGACCACTAAAATTTGAACTGCCATTTGTGCGGTTGTGGCGTACGCAAAAGGACCTCCCTCGTCCATAATTAGGCTGTGGCGCTGGTTTTCAATGAGCCCTAAGATACTGCACAATTTACATTCCCGCGAAACGAATAGGATTGGAAGATAATTTTTGTAACGAAATTATACATAGCATAATGAATGAGCCATATTATTATGTCGTTTGTGTAACATACATATAAACTATATATGACGACGTAGCCTACGGGAATTCGAATTGCACGAAAATTCTCCGGAAGATGAGCTACGTGTTTTTTGTTATGCATCTAATTTTTACGTTACACAATTGACATAATTTTTTTATAACCATTGTGCAATGTCAAGTTTGTAGGTATTCGTAGGTTTTCGTGATTATTTATTTATCACTTAGGAAATGAAACTATTTTTTTCGGATTGAAATCGGCTGACTCCATGACCATTGGACCTGTAGAGGGCCCGAAACGTAGGTTTGTTTGAAAAAACAAATATACGCGCTTGCTAGCTCATACTTACATAACCTAAGTTGTTCAATTTGTTTTTTTTTTGCATCAAATTTCGCTACAAGCCATTACATCTGGCTTTTCAGCATCCAATAAAACATTCAATAATGCGGTTTAGCCAGAAATGACCTGACGTTCTGATGGAGGACTTTAAAACATGTGGATTTTACTAGCGTGGTGGCCGGTCGCCGCCGTTCGCCGAGAAGTTTTTTGGTTCTACGATATTAAATATTCTAACGGACACACCTTCCGATCAGTGTTCAGGACTAAGCACTATTTTAACTTTGTTCACCAGCACATCAATTTTATACGATGAATAATGTCCTCGCGTAACCTTCAGCTGTTCACATCAATGTACCTGGATGCCCCTCTTGGACTTAATGTGATGGATTACGTCGTCGGCGGTAGTTTCTATAGTCAAGTTGAAGACATGCAGACTAACGAGACACGGTACAGCTGCTCGTGACCCCCTGGCTGCTTCGTTGGAGCCAGGGTGATCAGTGCTGGTACAGCTGGCGTGACGGGAGGACACGGCTCAGGCGCCGTGACCTGTACAGTGGACACAGCTCGTTCGGGGAACACTTCCTTGTGGGCCGCGGTCTGTGTGGCGGGTGCGGTTCGTCTGGGAGGCTTAGTTCTTTGTTTAGTGGCTCGTATGTACTGGTAATCGACTGATGAATGTTTGGGAGTGGATACTTCTTGTGGTGCTGGGCAAGCGAATTCTCCACCTTCAGCATGCGTAACGCCCGGAGTGGTGTTGTGGATGCACGTTATTCCTTCTGGACCAGAGTCAGTGTGTGATTTGTGAAAATGTGGGAATGGTGTCGTTGTGTTGAAGACATTGGGCTCTTGTAACTTAAGGTCGGTTGATTTATTTTTCAATATATTTAATATCTCTGCATTTAGTTCTTCCTGTCGTATGAGTTGTCTTTTTTTTAATTTTTTTTATTGTGACTCGGCAAAATGACTGCACCGCGCCTGATGGAAAGTGCGAATACAGTCCAGAGATGAGAGTAACGGATGGAAAACACAAATATCTTCACTTCGTCACTATCATTTTGCCGGTCTGGCCAAATGCTTCTTCACACTACGTTTGAAGGACCCGATGTTATAGAAGGGAGGGAATACATGCGCCGGGAGTTGGTTCCACAATTTGATGGTTCGGCATAAAAACGAATTGCCAAACTTTTTAGTGCGGGACGGTATTGAACTGACCGTCCAACTGTGGCATCGCAGTCCGGCACGGGTGGTCCGCTGATGGAAAGGAGAGGAAGGGATAAGGTTGAATAACTCTTCAGAGCACTCACCGTGGTACAGGCGATAGAATACGCTAAGAGACGCTATATCTCTACGAAGCTGTAACGACTCCGCATGCTCAGTTACATGAGGATCGTTGACAACACGGAAGGCGTAGCGCTGCAGTCCATCTAGGGCATCGAGCAAGTACTTGGCAGAGCCGTCCCAAAGGTGCGAACAGTACTCCATGCTGCTTCGTACCTCGTAAGTTTTTCCCGGTTTCTCTCAGGGTCTTCCCGGCTGCTTGACGATTGCTTATAATAGCAACCGTGCACTGTGCTATCATCTGCATAGCAATGAATGTTGCCTAAAGGCAACAAGTCATTGATATGCAGAAGGAACAGCGTGGGCGACAGCACGGAACCCTGTGGCACCCCAGCATTAACTGTCACGAGCCGCGAAGTGCCTCCGTCAACAAGGACACGCAATCTTCGCTCGCGCAGAAAGCCGGAGATCCACTCACAAAGGCGGCCGGGAAGACCATATACGGGCCGGAAGCTTGGAGAGGAGACCACGGTGCCAGACCCGATCAAAGGCCTTAGCAATATCCAGACTTATCGCTAAGGTTTCGCCCTGTTTGTCGATAGCTTCACCCCAGAGATGCATTAGATACGCTAGAACGTCACCCGTTGATCGGTTCGGCCTAAACCCGTACTGTCGATCATTAAGAATAGAGTGACGTTCCAGGTGCCGGATTATCTGGATATTTAGAATCCGCTCCATCACTTTGCCGAGCACTGAAGTGACAGCTATTGGGCGATAGTTTGTCGGATCAGACCGATCTCCTTTCTTGGGGATAGGTTGCACGTTGGCCTCCCTCCAAGCTAGGGGCACGTTACCAGATTGGTATGAGAGGCGGTATAAGCGCGTTAGTACGGGAGACAACTCCGACGCACACCTTTTAAGGACGATAGGAGGTATTCCATCCGGACCATAGGCCTTCCGCACGTCAAGAGTATGCAATTCCTTGCGGACATGACATTGTCTGATAACTATATCAGGCATTGTGACTCCGCAGTGGGGAATTGACAGCGGTTGCGCATCTTGGTCGTGAATGAGCGAGTTAGCCCCAAAAAGGTCGGCCAATAAATTGGCTTTCTCTTCGGGGCCATAGGCCAAAAATCCATTGGGATACCTCAAAGGCGGCAGCGACGAACGACAAAAATTGGACTGCACGGCTTTGGCCAGGCTCCAGTAGGCACGGCTACCGGTGGGATGGGCTACCAGCTTCTGGCCAATCCGTGAAACGCGCTGGGCATCCGCTCTTATGTAAGCCCTCTTGCAAAACTTGGTTGCTTTGTTATAGGCTGCTTTAAGGGACGCAAGGTTGGGATCCTTTGTTACACGACCCTTAATCCAACCACGATATGCAGCCTGTTTCTCACTAACAGCGTCCATGCATTCGCGATTGAACAAAGGGCGTCCTCTGCAATTGGCGATGACACTGGAAGACGGTATGTAGTAATCCATAGCCGTTCCAATCTCATCGATAACAGCATCGGTAGCTGCTGAGGCATCCTTTCCTGCAAAGCAGTGCTGCAACCAAGGGATGGACGCAAAGTAGTCGCGCATACCATCCCAATCCGCCGACGAGTAGTGCCAAATGCGACGAGTGACCTCCTTCAGCTTAGTTGGAGGCATTTGGGAAACCTTACACCCAACCAAACAGTGATCAGAACTTCCCAGGGGGGCGCTGACTGATACTGTATAGTAGGTGGGGTGACTCGCGAGCAGAAGGTCAAGCAAAGAGGGTGCATGATCCGATGTGTCTGGAACCCGGGTGAGCTGGGTTAGTGGGTGAGAGCGAAAGCGTGGGCAGTTCTTCCTGCATGGTCAGTCTTGAGGGAACTCAACCATGATTCATGGTGAGCATTAAAGTCCCCCAACACGACCATCTCCGCAGATGGGAACTGCGCCTGCGCGTCAAGAGTCGCATGGCTCAGTTGGTCAAAGAGCCTAGTTGTCTCCGCATCCCCGCTGTGGGATCTATATAAGCACGCGAAGACTCTAGCTGAACAACTAGATTCTACGAGCACCCACATAGTGGAAAAGGAGGGGTCCTCCAGGCAGCGCAGACGGCGACAGCACACATCCAAACGAATATATACACATACCCCGGCTTTGGCCTGAAAGTTTTCCTCAAGCGAGTAGCCGGGGTAGTTCAAGTAACTCATATCATTCGGACGGCGGATCTGCGTCTCCGTCAGGAAAAGCAGGGCAGGCCGGGCTGTCTGGAGGTGATGGTGGACAGCTTTGAGGTTGGAGTGGAGTCCGCGGATGTTAGCGAACTCAATAATAAACGCGGTGGTCCCCATTAGGCACCGCTGAACGATCTGCATTCTTATGTTGCGCTGTCATGGTGGGTAAGAAGGACGGTAGTGTGAAGAGTTGAAGCTTTCGGCACCGCACCGAAGAAGAAAAACGAGGGGAACTGCAATACATGCCATTGATCTTTTGAAGGATAGCCGGCTGACCCGCCGAACGGAAGGGCCCCCGTACCCCCCCGGGATATGCCGCCGGGACCCCATATTCCGGTCACTAACCGGCACGACGACCTACCCCAAGATTATGCGCGTCATGGTGGGGCAGCCTCTAGGGGTAGTTAGTCCCTATTGAGCCCCTGTACTGTACCGCGGGAGGCCAGCGGACAACCATTTCTACGGGTCTCCCTGGGCGGCAGGTCAACTAGATATCCCTCAACAAGTGACATGGCGAATATCCGCCTCAGTCCTCCCAGATACCGCGCCGAAAACTCCACGTGCACTGGATGTACACCAACTGATCCCTGAACGCGATTCGCAAAAGCGTTTCACTGTGGAGGGTTTTCCGCCGTGTGTACTGTGGTCGCTATCCAGTCGGCACAAAGCCTACCACAACGCTAAGCAGATGGACACTTGTGACGCCCTCGGTCGCCTCTTACGACCCCCACGGGCATGTATGGGGACGCGACAATGTATTCTTAAGCCGTCGCCCCACGGCTAAAAATTCGTTGTTGGTTTTCAATTATATCATATGTCCTGTCTATTTTGTCTTTCATTTCCACAATTATCTTTTTCATATTTACAAGAACGTCCACTAACCTTTCGTCAGAACAATTCTCCATAAGTTTAGCTTTTGTAGAAGCCATTATCTACACTTTTTATGTCACAATTTTATATTATTTATTACCCTTAGTATTTAGTAATTTAAATACGTCAATTAGTTATTGGTCAATATAATATAAATCATTTAAATAATACGGAGCAGTACAATTAGCTACCGGTATCTTCTTTTTTGAAGTTTTAATCGTGAATGTGAGCCATTCACGATTAAAACTTCTTCATAAATAAAATCGATTGTTATAAAAAATCGAATCGGAAACGCATTAGGACATCACTAATTGATTACAATTCGAGCTATCAAAAGTTAAATGGTTGGATGGAGCATACAATCGAAACTGACACTGGCCCATGCCTAGTGTCCGCCATTAAGGAAATGGAATAGAATAGAGTAGACAATAGTAAATCCTGCTCTGGAAATGGTCTTGTAACATTCTAGATAATAATCACTCCTAACACTACCTATAGCCATTAACACTACTCATGTGATCTACTAATAAAGTTGTAGCCATTTTCAATATTTATTTCCTAATATAGACAATGGAATTAAATTACATTAGAATATATATTTTATTTAGATATAGATGTGCTCCTTGGGCAGCATCAAAGTATACGTAAGGTGGTGACTTGCGGAGTCCCCGTTACGAGTCCTCGAGATTTGAGAAGTCAGCCTTATTTTTTACATTATGGCGCAAAGGACCCGTCTTGAAGTGGACAAAAGGCCAGGCGAAATCACTGTACTTATTAAAAAACATGTTTTTTTTAAATCGCTTTTTATATTGAATAGCATTTAAATGACACAAATGTTTACAAAATAAGAATAAATGGAAATGCGCGGCATTTGAACATTTAGTAAGTAAATAAGAGTTAATATCAATATAGTTTCAATCACTGGATGGAAGGAAGAAAACAAACACTAAAATGAAGGTTTCGAAGTATTTTACAAAGAAATTCACCTGAAACGTTCGCATCGCATCGAGCTATTAATCTGTCTGAGTAGGTACTTTGCTTTAAAGGATTGCAAGAATTTCTCAATTGTTTCATAAAACAGTTCTAGAAAGAAACCCATCTCATTGTTTGTTATTATTAATCAGTACCTACTCAATTGTATATAACCGTGTACTGCCGCCTCTCAAGCAGAGATCGCGGGTTCGAATACGCGCGCTTTTGAGTTTTTCGGAATGCATGTGCGAAATTTAATTTTAAGTTTACCATGAGCTTTCGGTAACGAAAAAACATGTGATGTGTCTTCTCCAGCTTTATGAACTATGGCCTAAACCGACGCCTGAAAGAAGACCCGTGCCCAGCAGTGGAAAGTATAAATGGGTTCATTATGATTGTGATGTCTACTTATAATGACCTCACATGTTTACATGCTTTATTTCAAAGTACCAAAGACTTTCGTAGCTTGACAATGACTATGGTAAATGTTTGGCACGACACGTCTCTTTGTAAATAAAAAGGTCAACAAACAGTCTATGTACCGAAATCTAATTCTAAATTTAAAAAATAATAGAAGTAGACGAAAAAAGCTCTTTTCATAAGACACCCTCAACCTACATACACACTATGCTGCATTTATTTCATCTCGGTTTGTGGATGTAGTTAAAACCAGCCAATAGATTGAGAAAACAAAACAAACTGCTATACTAAAAATAATACAAATATATCGATGTTCGCATATGTAGAGTCGTTTTACTAAAAAGTATTCATAATCAGTAGCGTTTTAAACTACATCGATCTTATTTTTAAATAAATTCATAAATAAATAAAAGTAATACGGAAACTAAGTAAAGTCACCCAAGCTTAAATATATTATTGTCCTTTTGGGCTCATGTCAAAGCAAACATTCTTAAAACAGACTAGTCAGTTAACCACTCACCTCACCGTTGAGAAAACAATAGATGAGTGCTATAAAAAATCCCTGAAACGAGCGCAGGAAGTGGGTGCTGTAGCTCCATAAGCCGAATTCCCACACTGTTCCGTCGAGAGGCGCTTCGATCATGTTTAGGATGTTGGTGATCCCCAGTAGAGGGAGTAGTACAAGAGCCGCACGTACTGCTTTCCTGTGTGCGATGGAAAGACGTCATTTATCATGACGTAATATTATTGTACACTTTACGGTAGAAAATATTGAAAGCAAATATCTGAATGTCTGAAATATCTGAAAAAATCACCGCAAAACACAGCCCGGATTGAAACATATTCTCAAAATCATAGTCAAACAACATGATTTTGCATGTTATTTCCATTTAATTATTAATTAACTTCTTACTTAAAATTGCTAAAACGATAAGATTGAATTAATTTCCATGTATTTAGTTTTACTCCAGTCAAATTTTGTGTGGACATAGCTCCGTATTTTACGCAAGATTCCGCCAACGTCAGGGTTGGAAACTCAGTGCAATAATGATGGGACAAATTGTCGGTTATTGACACAATTTAGCGGTATTTATGAGAGGGTTTTTACGTTAGTCCGAATAAGACTTTGCTTAGTATTTAGTTGGAATAAAATATTGTGGATTGTATATAGTCAGAAAAGAAAAAAAAGCAATTGGATGCTGATTACAGTTTAAGAATACTGGATGAAGGTACTTTAAGAGTGAAGTTTAGAAAATTATAATCTCTACGGGTTGTACTAAACTCCGCATATTGACCATCGTGGAGATAACTGGTAGAAAGCGGAGTAAAGTCAAGAACATTATCTAGCTTGATAGTGTGAACTTTAGACCATTTTTAACGTAAGCGATTTAGACTTTAATTTGAATTGTAAAATTGACGGTGTTCTTAACCTAGAACATGAAAAACGTTTCGATCGTTGCTAGCGTAATACATCAAAATAACTATTAACAGTTAAATAATAAAATCAGTTATTAATCGATTTCTAAAAATTTTATAATAAACATGTTTGTTTACATAGTTTATTAAAATTGATTGGAATATACTAATGGTATACCAACTTATGGCTTAAATATGTTTATTATTCTAAAATACTCAACCATTAAAAAAACTCTTGACATCGTCTACTAAATTCAAAATAAGTGTTTACGTTAAGCTATGCTACGAGGTTAGTGATATGTACTGTGCTTAATCTAAATATCGATAACTACAAATTATCGTACTTTTAATAAATTAAATTAACGTACTTAGACTTGAATGGAGTAATTGAATTTCCACTGCCCTTTTCTGTTATACACTGTGTAGTTACTTACCTAACTTTTTCGACTTCGCTGCTTTGACTCTTGCGCAACTTCACGATTAACACTCGCATTATATTCAAAAGGAAAACCATATTAATCTGAAATCAAAATAAACGAGGGCGTTAGTTAATTGACAAATTGGTGGCTATGTCTACTAGCCATGGAGCGAGAGCGTATTTAGAATTTATTCGAGAAACGTTTTTGTGGTTTGATGTTCATTAAACAACATGGAAGAGTAGATAAAACTTTTTATAAAAGCAATTTGTACAACTTTTTAACCCGTTTAATTTTGTAAGTATATAACTATATAGTCTAACGGAAAAGTGTAGTTTCCTATACCTACATTCTACGATACCCGCTAGTAGGGCGGTGAAAAGGGCCTACGGGAGGCGCCCTAGAGGCCAACTATCGTTTGGTCGGCTCAAATACCGATGATGGAGGGACGAAATGGAGAAAGTCCTTCGCGCTCTGCACGTAGAGAACTGGGAGGAGATCGCACAAGACAGATCGTGCTGGCGCCAACTCGTATCGGAAGCCAAGACCCACGTCGCTGAGCCAGCGGAGTGAGTATGAGTGAGTCGAATCAAATCTCTACCGCGCTGTGGCATCGCGAGTATCGCTTATGATATCTACATATCGCGCATAACAAGATAGTTTGTGACAGCTCGCCTGTGCCCCCAAGACTTTGCTACACATATTGCTATTTGGATGTACTTGCTCTTTTATTTATTGTTTCGTTAAGAAGAAAAAAAGGGTTAATTTTTTTTAATGCTCGAACATATTTTAGTATCAAAACGCTCGTATAAATTTGTAAAATTAACTATGTGTTTCAAGATTTTAATTACTTATAACTCTACAGTATTCGCATAAGCTTACTAATTGTATTACATAACTGTTAGCATGTAAGTTTTATAATATAATAAGAAAATTTAATAAAAATATTAGTAATATAAATAAAAATAAAACCTTATAATATTTTCTTTTATATTAATTATTATTGTTTATGTTAATATCGATCGTATTATCCCTTGACGTTGTATTATAAATTGTAATAATGTGACATTAATAACATATTATCATGTACTTACCATTATGACTGCCAGGCGGGGGGCTTGGACAATCCAGTACAAGGGTGAAAAGTTGTAACCATACCAGCAACTGCAATATACATAAAATTATAGGTACAAATGCTAAAAAGCGACAGCAACGGAATATTACATTATCGTCAAGGTCCACCTCGACCGAATAAACGTGCAAAAGCTTTTACCGTAAGTTTTTTGAACATTCGGATTTTTTTCCACTCACAACACTTCTCAGAATTATTTCCCAATTAATTTTATAATTGCTTTATTCGATACTCAAACGTTTAGTCTAAAGAAAATAAAAACAACAATCTCACACGAAATTGCAAGTATGTATTTTGCACGGTTACCTATCAGCAGCCCGAAATGACATTTTCCAGAAATAACGTTTGGTCGAAATTTCATGACCTCTTCTATCTATATTTCCTTTTTTTCCATTAATATATCGTTTTTACTTAAACAGAAAATTAAAAAAACTATTACGAGTGTTGGGATCAAACATTTAAGTAATCAAAATTATTAGCTTTTAAATGCCTGTAAACAATTTATGTTTACACATTTGTACCGCTATGGTTTAAATAGACCTCTACCTAATTAATGCAAGGAAATGATACTAGATGTATCATATATGTATAATTATTGTAATTGTGTATAAGTAACTTTTAAAATTAAATCTATCTACTATAAATTAAACAGAATTAAGAAAAACTGTTATGAAGCCAACTAACTTGCCCATTGGCATGGCATCAGCGTTTGAACTGTGTTAAATTGAAAAAACAAAACTAATTGCCTGTGGTATTAACTACGGTTTTTGCGTTTAATTATAGAGATACTCCTAACATTGCCAGGCGTCCAGATAAAGCCGGACGTAGTAAGTCTTTTCGGTTTAATTAGACGGTGTCTGGTTTGTCCGCGTTTCGTTAGGTTTTGTATATTTCGACTCATATCCGAAGAACAAAGTGCGATGTGATTATACAACGAAAAGAGGTTAAAACATAATCTCGTTATTCAACAGGCCTATATAAAGGTGTTTTCAGATTTTTTATGTATTTATTATTTCGTTTCGGAAATATAAAATCGAACAACAGTCGATCTTGAGTGTGGATATCCGCAGTCAAGAACAACAAACGAAATGTACAATGTCGCGAGAATAAGCAGCATCTTGCACATAGGTATTTGTTCTACGGATGAGTCGAATTTGACAGTTTTATTTTGTTTCATTTGATCGATGGGCAGCCATTGCAATAATAGATGACTGATTTATTTAATAATATTGTCATTTAATCAGAATTTATGAAGATTTTGTAATAAATAATCATAAAAGCCTAGTTTTACATTTCAAAAAACTATTGCATTAAAACGACGATGCAAAATCCTTAAAAAATTTAGGGTGTCCGGATTTTTTACCCAAATGTCCGACTAAACTGGTTAGTCTATCTGACTTTTCAGTTTTAAGAGTTGGCAACGATATCTGTACCTCATTTTGGGTATGTAGTTAGTTAGTAATAGTACGTAGGTTAAAAAAATAAAGTGGCTTGGTGGTCATTTTTGGATTGAATATTTTTTTATATACAATCAATAATCCTGGAAAAACAATAACCGTTTTCTTTCAGCAATCATCTTAACATGCCAAATAGTACTTTTAACTTTAATTATTATTTTTTAGTCTTTGCTTCGTATTGTTGGAGAAAGCATAGTGCTTTAGACAGCGGCTGTAGTGCAGCAGTGGATTTTATCACTTTGTAATCGGAGGTGGAGTTCTATTTCATCTTGAGCGTCGGCTTCAGTCACTCCTGCCGCTCCAAACTCACTTAGTGAAGTGAGGAACACAGTCCAGGTAGGAGGAGCGTAACGTGAAGACGAGGTTTAGCGTGAGGCAATCGAGGAACTGGTCATCAGCCAGACGCGTAAGCGCAGTAGGAGTAAGGCCAGGTGTAGGGTTTCGAAAAGGTGAGACTTCGTGTATTTACTAGGTCTGGTGAAGACCAGATGCATCCAAGGTCAGTACAAGAATCACGAGCATTTGGTAGAGCGAGAGAGAGCATCGAAATTCGAATCGCCAATTTTGAATTTGAAATGAAGAGCCAAAATGAGAGCAGTCAGGAGCGGGAACGCTTCTACTGTTAAGATTGCATATCAAAGGAAGAGTAATTTATAGAATAATCTATGGAAGAATAGATTGTAGAGGACTTAGAGGATGGAAAAAAGTAAAAGAATAGAGTCTAAGGTAAAAGGGCAACAATCTGTCAATCAATGTCAACATATAAAAATATTAAATACGGAATAAAAATGTTGCACTAACACTATATTTAACATATTATACATGTTTCTAACGACTTGTCTATTTTGTTCTAGAATTCAATTTGTGCAAAAATCTCTTCGATTCTACCTCTGAGTCACCGAACAAAATTCTAACACACCCTCCATAACGTTTATGAAACTAGAAAACGGACACTGGCAGAATTGAGACTAAGTAGTCTCACAAGCCATTCATTAAGAAAATAAATAAATAAATAAAAATGTTTATAAAAAAACTGATTGTTGAAATAGTACGTTAAATACGATTGCTCTAAGAGCTCATAGTAGGCTCCCTGCCATTCGAGTTCAGTGATTACTGCGGTAGTGACTGTGGATATATCAAAATGTTGCAAAAATCATTCAAATTCGGAACTGCTAATAATATTAAGTTGCTCTAAATACATTTTTTATAATATTTAATATATTTTTTTAATTTTATAACATTTTTAACCCAACTTTTTTTCTATTTAACACTGCGCACTCCTTGCGCACTGCACTCATGGTAGCGACTGACTGGCCCAAAAACTCGAAACACAATTTTTGTTTTCAAGTTCTGTTTACACGAAGGAGTACAATATCCAAATTCGAGGCGAGTGTCGCTCACGTGGAAGATAATCGCGTATGTTTAGACGAGGAAAGTTTTTTATGTTCTTTCGATAATCGCAACTTCGAGACAAGAAACTCTCTCCATCTAAATGGGCCTTAACAGATTCGACGACTCGAGTTACTTTTAAAAAGATTCACACCTTATTCATGCATGATATTGAAAAACAGCACTAGCTGCTAATATGCAATTTAGTTATTTCTCTTTTATATCTTATTGAAGCCGACGCTTATAAAGAAAAATGAAGTAGTATGTTGCATATAATCATGTGTGTTGTATTCAACCTTTTTGTATGTGTATAACATACATTAAATTTGTAATATAGGAATACTTGAATGACCGTAACCAAAGACACGTGTCTTACATGACTCGTAACCATAGATTTAGTATATACTAAAATATACTGTTAACTTTTTTTACATAGAAACTACTCGATGAACGGTTCCAGTGAATTCCAATTGAATGACCTTAATTAATCCTCAATAAACACTACCCCAAACTGTAAAAATATTCCCCTATATAATGTGTGAGTGGACAAAGGTAGATGTTACAATAACTTGTTCATAAGTTCTTGACTGATTAATTGAATAAAAATATTTTAATATATGTAATAATAATATATCGAGACTGACCCGGGACTATTAGCTGCCAATGCTTTTAGTCCTATAAACCTTTTAAGTAACTACGTAGATTTTAATTCCTGGGGTTAAAAGACTTCGACTCAAATTATTCTTCAGTTTTAGTCCAATGACTCAAGATTTAAGGATTAAAAGACTATTCTAGTCGCGAGGCGTAAAAATTTGTCGAGTTTCTTTAATAGGTCTTAAAAGACTGAGTCACTTTCATCACTAGTTTGTCAGGAGCGTAGCAGGTGGAAATCCATGGTCTCTGGCTACACCGGTGGGAGACAGGCGTGATGATATGTAGTAATAGCAACACATCGGTCTAATAGTAAGTAGATAGGGAAACGTATTTGAAGTACAACTTGAAGAAATGTTGAAACTAGTAACTATTAAACATTGTATGGAAAAAGTAATAATAGGAAATCTAATGTGAACACCTTGAATAATACAAATAATATAAACGTATGGGCACACTGTTCAGAGGTAGGTCCTTTCGGGATTCGCTCTGGGCCTTTTGGAGGGAAAAGTGTCGTTTTTATTTTGACTTTCAATGTGAAATCTAGTTTAAAGTGGAATAGGATAGTGCTATTGTGCCTTAATCGAAGATTAAAACGCGAAATTATACGAATCTCGAACTAAAATACCCGTATCGGCCCGTTCTAAGGAATCCCGAGTCAATCCAAGCACGCCGCCTCAAATTGCCTATTCTCTTTGTGGTGGCCATATTTACAGAAATATAATTAAACGTTTATGTTTTCGGCTGAAGGACTTTGTTTCCATGGCCAGCAATAATTTTAAAAAAAGTAGGTCCTTTCACATTTATTATCCGGTGGCTGAAAGGGACATGCAGTCTCATAAAAATTGCATTGTTGAACATCTCGTTACAAGCGAGAACGACGTTTTATCTCATTGTATACGACCTTGTTGTGCAATGTCACTTGAGATGTTTTATGGAAACAAATTGTATATAACAAACACATGGCGATTCGTTCCTAGAAAATCTGTTACATCTCCTTCTACAATTTGAGATAATCAGCGAAATATAAATATCGTCGGAGTTCTACAAATCTCCGAACCGAAGTTTTGAATCCATTGCTTGTTTTTTTTTAATACCCTAAATGAGTTCTTTATACCTATCAGTCAGAGCTACTGTAAAGTAATCCTGAAGGTAGAACGGTTGTTTCCTTCTCAAGCAATAAAACAAAATGAAAACTTGAAGAGTATAAAAACATGAGGGGTGCGAAATGATTTTAATACAATATTATAATTTTCGTGCATTAGCTCTCTCATCTACATTACAAAACCATTTTAAATTGCAATGGCAAGAAATTCAATAGGTATTCCAATAGACTTATCGTCAAAAACGTTTTCGTTAAATAAGATCAACATTAACAACCGGGAGTATATTATATTGTAGTAGGTAATTTATTAACCGAGTTCAAAAAGGAAGAACTTTTCAATTCGACTGTATTTTTTGTGTGTGTGTATGTAAGTGATTACTCCGACTTTTGTAAACCGATTTCAATGAATGTTTTTTGTTGGAAAAGGGGTACCGCATAGCGGTCCGAAAAATTGTATGTTTTAACGATGGTAAATTTGACGATTAATCTGGTTTATTGTGTTTCACTGATTTCAATAAAATTTGGCACTTAGATGTAATTCCGATGAATATAAAATGTTTTGGTGAGCGGGAGCTGATCTGATGTCACAAATGGCAGACAGAAGAGAGGAACAGCAGCGCTCGTTGTGAAAGAGTTCGTACAGAGAAGTACTGCCACCTTACGTATTTCTGCCGCCAAGCTGTAGTCTCAGGTTAACGAGCGCAGTGGTAGTGCCCTCAGATCTTTGCGATTAATAGCTCTGAGTGGCACTGCAACTGCTATGGACAGGCGTGTCGCTTACCACAAGGCGCACGATGTATTCGTCCCGTCCCTTGGTAACATAAAACTCTAATTGTATTTATTACTAGAGACAGTTGTTTATTACAAAAGCTTTGATAGTTTACTAAATAAATATAGTACGATGCCGCGAAATTTGTGCCTCAATATTGTTTATTTATTCTATGCTTAACACCTTTTACAATTTTGTGTACTCGAATGTAGGATTGTGAAATAACTTTCAGATCGTTATCAATTAAACTTGTTTAACCTCGCGCCGTTAAATAAGTGCTGTACTTTGTGCAAACAGCATTTAAGTTTTAAATAACAAACTTTTTTTGAAGTACCTCATGTTGAAACTGATTGAATAAATAATGAAAAACAGCTATCCACATATCATACTCGAGCCAGAATCTTGACGACAAATGCGTTAATGTGATTTAAAATATGCCACAATTATACGAGAAACGTAAAGGACATCAGAAGGCGCCGATTAACACACTCGCGAGAGCATCGTGCTTTTGCTAATTGATGCGCTGTGGCTGACATGCTTCTCATACATTAATGCAAACAAACGTTTATAAACGATTCGTCTACAGGCTATTGAATGAATGTAACAAATAATGACATTGATGTCAATAAACGTTGACGTCTATAAATGTGTGAGTAGCGCTTACTTATCCTGTCAAGTTTCAATACTGCATGTCGCTAGAGATTCAATATTTTGATATGTTGTAAAGCAATGACGTCTCTAATAAGATATTGTATGACTAAATAGCGTTCTGTAAAGTTCATTCGATGAAATAAAAGAATTTGAACGACTTTGGTACGTTGTTTTACATCATTTACTAACGTTTAGGGTGGCACAGTAGGTGCGTAGCTCGCGCGAATGTGATAACCAAAGATTTTAATTATAATTTCACTGTAAAACAAGTGATATTGAAAAAAAATAACTATACTTAAATGAATAAGAATTTTAGTTGATTTTTTTACCGATTACTTTTATTCATTTTTTCTATTCTTTTAACTTACTATATATAATAAGTACGTAAAAATACGGCACGTGCAAGAGTCAAATACAAAGATGGAGGTTAAATGCGCATTTAGTTTATCCATAAAAAAGTGACTTACCTTTTGATTGTTTCCTCAGAATAATGCAAGGCAGTCATCGTGGCCCATACAGCTGTGACAATGAGAGGCAATCCCCACCCTGTGGCGTAGTAAAATAGATGGGATATCCTCTCTCTTAGTGCATTAGCTGTCACCAGGTTGTGTAAGTACAAACCCTCGATAAACATCCACATGAACATAACCGAAATTGCGTACTCCAACATGACGTATGACGATTCGCAAACGTAGGGCTGCAAATATATTATAAATAATAATTTAACACAAGAACCAATTCAAATATCAGAGTTTTCAAAAGTAATAACTGGTCTGTTTTCGGAACCTACGAAACTCAGACCCGTATACACATACAAATAGAAGATTTGCCTGACCCTCTAAGGTCGGCTTTAAATGACATGAAATCTGATTTTACAGAAGCGTGCACTTTACATGTTACAGCGTATTGAAATTTCAGTCTGATAATAATATAACCTTCGTACAGAATTTCCTTAATGCATAAATTCATGCACATAAGTTTTACATTTAATATATGTCATGGTACTATTTCATATAACGGAAACGTGAGAAGAGTATATTTTATTAAAAGTCTTATCTGAAAGAAGTCTTCCTTAGGAATTGAAAATATTTTTTCCGCATCTAAATAGTGTTATTTGTTTTTTCAAACAAACCAACGTTTCGGACCTGATTGACCAGTCAGAAACGTCTCAATGTAAAAAAACAGTTCGTTTCCTATGAGTAACAATCGCAAAAATTTCGAGTTCTTAACTCGATATAAGCCTAAAATTTTATATTACTCTACCTTCTCATATATTTTATGCTTCTCGTAAAACAAACTTGAGCGGAAACCGTGTTACGTGTGACGGTGAACCTAATTACTTGATGAAATGTGGGATGTAATTACAATATGGTGTCTGGCTAATGGGTGTTAATATAGTTAGGCAACTACAATTATCCTATTTATTTAGGTAAGTGAACAGGGTAACCGCGTAAAAAAACCAGCGTGGTGGCATTGATATTCCACATCTTCAGCTCAGTCTTGTCTTTTAAACAACTATTTCTACTACTTTGTGTCCAAAAGTCTTTCCGATCATTACAAACATTTCAACAACAACACTAAATTTAATTCAGAACAGCCCACGGGAAAATAAGTGGTTCTATTCGGACCAAGAAACACATTTGAGCCTATAGCGGTTGCGTTATTAACCCGTTCATAGACGGTACTTTTATAGTACCGCAAACAAAAATTTTACTACTTTTCTTAATGCCGTAGTGCTTATACTAGTTCAATATTAATATGCTGATTCAATGATAATATGTTGAGTGTGTGCATTATTATTATTACTATTATTATTAATATAAAATTATCATTGAATATAAAATTATCAATGTAAATCATTGAATTTTGTCAGTATGCAGCAGGCGGTAACTGCACAGAAAGCACCTGGGAAACGCACTGTCATGTATTTGTTTTCTTGAGAAGAGAGAAGATAACGTATGTAGATTGAATTTGGCAAAAAAATCATAACCATTTCATGAATAATTTGTTTTCTATTTAAGAAATATTTTAGAAGTAGGTACATACACAAAACATTTTTCATGTACACAGTTAAATATAATTATGAACAATAATTATTAACATTTCCGTTACATGTTCAAAATCTAACGTAATTTAAAGGCTTAAAGTTCCTCTTGTTTTAATATTTGTTTAATTAGTATTAGTAGAACGTGGATCAAAAACCAAATAAACAGTTAGAAATTTCAAATTTCGCAAAAGCAAATTAGATGTCTGTCGCAAAGCGAAACGATAGAAACTTGGCATAGATTTCGCAATTCAGTTGCTGGAACACAAATATACGTCAAGGGTCTTACGTAACCGTTGATTTCAGCTACCAGAAGCATCGAAGTGCCCTGAGGTCCAAGTTTCGTCAAACTTTTGCCTCTTAAAAAGCAATAGGCGACGTGAACTCGGTAAGAATCTTGTTATATTTCAATATCTACTTGTGATTTCTTAGACATGACTAGAACATTCACGACCCTAAAGCGAGGTGAAAACTTTCTTTGGAGGAGTTCCATATTGTAGCAGTGTAACGTAATATGTTGAAGCAGTAACAGTTCAAAGATCTTTTAATCACAGGACAAAATGAAAACTCTCTAAGAAAAGAGATGTAATTAAAAAAAAACACTTTCCCTACAAAATTGCTTCATTGGCTGCATTGCATAGGATAATAAAAAAAATATTTTTCTCTTTTTTTCTTTTTGATGCAAAACAATATAGTTATCAAGTGCTGTATATCGGATTACGGTGAATATAGCTTTTTAGTATGTTGGTAAAAAAGGAGATTAAAAAAATTAGGTCAATGTATTCAAAGTTTCAATAGGAATTTACCTAATTTCGCGAAACTACGCCTTAAGCGCTGAACTACAGAAACTATTTTTCAACAAATAACGTCTCATTCTATCTTGCAATGACATATTATGTATACTCTGAGATTAAATCGAAGTCCCAAAATGTAAACAAAGGTGATGCCATTACAAAAAACTAAAAATGACTTAGTGTTAAATTAAAAAGGTCTAAAAATTAATGCAAGTTGTTTTATATTGTTTTTAAATTGCGTGCATTACAAACAAAATATTATAAAACCTTATATTTAAAACAACGTATTTAGTAAGATAAGTTTAAAAAATTGATTCCAGGTTAAAGATGTTTAATCCTATTGGGGATGCAAAAACCTTTGGCTGCCCTTTTCATTTATTCAGTTATTAATTTTTGTACAAATACTTTTAAATCTAAGCGCAATGAACAATATTTTATTGATGTAACACTATTACTTTTATGTTTTATTAAGAATAATAACAAAAGATACTAAGTTGATTTATTACTAAATAGTTTTAATTACAATTAGGTAATAACAAAAATAAAAAGTCAGTTTTTGATCGATAGGGATGGACATCGGGTCAGGTCATTGGCTTGCAACCCCACCAGGCCGAGCTGCATTGTCGCGATTTTGGTCATTCGGTTTCAGGTGCTTGTTGTTGTCGAATGTGCTTCTTGCTTAATATGCATCGTGTCTTGCATGAGTTATACTTCCTTATAATAGTTTTTAAACAATACCAAAAAAACAACTGATAGGCTTTAAGTTTACCTATACATGAAATACATTATTCAACCCTATTTTCGCCTTAAATAATATAGGCAATGACATGTTAGCTAGCTACTGACATCAAACACAAAACTAAACAGAGTTTTTATGTTCATAATCTAAAAAAAATTGAGTTATGTTTTTGGCGCCGTGTATGGAATAGCTTTTCCAAGGGCCCAGGCCCTTCTCTTTTCTTCATATCATAATTTCTCAATCAATAATATTTGAAGACACTAAAACCCTAAAAAGTGCTGTAAGTAATTTAACCCAAAAGATTTTTTTTTCATCATAATTATTATTCGTAATATGAAGAGTGGAACCAGTTAAATAACGAGCCGAAAAAAAGGTTAATGATGTGAAATGTCACTTTGACAGTGACAGTTGTTTTTTATATTTTGGAACTTCGATTTCATCTCAGAGTGTACCGAATCCTTTTCAATTACATTCAATTCTGCAGATTTAGTAAGAACATACACGGACACTACAGATATTTTAGCTAAACAAAATTCTGTGTCGATACAAGGGAATGATTAACTTATTCATTTATAATAATGAATGAATGTACAACAGGCAAAGCTGTACTATCACACTGTTAGAAACAATATTTGCGGGTGAATATGTACACGTACAACATAACATAAGTACGCATTATACGGTACAACATAAGTACGTATTATACACAGGCTTACATGTTCTCATTAAAGACTTAGATGTACTAGAGGTCGTCACGTAATATGCACGGTTCTTGGTGTACTAATAATGTTCGGATCACAAGTACTTAACTAATTTCCTCGATAATTATAATGCTTTATTAAATATACAAAATTATTGACAGCGTGTGAACAGTGCTATAGCTATTTACTCACCATGTTATCAATACCGCGAAGTGTAGCGTTTTCGTAATTTGATTCATCTCCTTCTACGCTTCTGACGAGCTCTTGATCTATGTATACTGTCAATCGAATTAGAACCTGGACTACCATAGCCATGAATAAGCTTTTATGAATCCGTGTGCGGTTGTTGCGAAGAGACCTACAAACAATAATGTGAAATTAAACATTGACTGCATACATCAGGATCAACATGGAGGAACATCAAATAAATCTATAAACGCAAAAGTTGTGTAACCCACATTTAAAGTGGGTTACACAACTTACATCACTTTAGTATCATTTACAGTAACTTTGAATATTTTTTTTTCAACAATTTTACTTTAAATTACAATATATTTTAATATTTGAGGATGCTATTTTCATGTATAAAAAAGGAATAAAAAACATGCCAGTATTATTTATTGGTTAGTATTGCAATAATGTCACGATAAATTTACTGAAACGCATTATGGTCGTAATAGTACAACATGACTTATTTCAGAATATATATGTGCTTAAAACGATAACTAATATTGTAACTCATATTATAAGTTACTTAGATGGTAATCGGTACTAAATCATTGGATGAATACTGGTATATTCGTACATGTCGTACATAATATTCAGTTGTAAGTATGTTTTCCGTATATGAAACTATTCATTGCTTGTTGTTCCATCTTTACAATTTCTTCTATTTTTCGTTAAGAATTAATGGTAAATTTTTTAATTGAAGTTGGTTTGAAAGACTTCTCTGTATTTTAATATCCTATTTATAGTTGAATTTTTTGCAGATATTCTATACTATCAATTTTGTCGCAACAAACATGTAATTTTGTGATTTATACTACTCGTTTTTTGATACTTTACCAACGTAATTTGAAGCCCAGTGCTGTTTCATTTTGTTTAAGAAAACTTTAACCAAATTTCCTTGCCTGCCTTCCGTCAAAGTGATGACGCCACATTTTTAAGCCTATTTAGTTCTTGATATTTCTTTGAATTATTTTTCCTGGGCAATAATTGTCTTGTATAATTATGTCCCAATACATTTTGCAATTATATTCACGTCATTATTATACAAGAACATAGTTTCTTTTGTTTAATTGTGGACTTTATTATTCAGTGTCAGTGACATTGTAACCTTACAATAACAGGGTAACGTTGATCTGATGCTGCAAACATGACAGTCTGTAGACTACCCAAATCCTCACATATATCAGACCTATTGCTTTTGGACTCTATTTTTTTAAAGCCCCATACTAGGGAAACTCCGTATAGCGGGTGCCATGGACATACATATACACAACCACCAATTACACCCAAACTCGAATTTTCATTATACCGAAAACCGAAGTAAAACGAAACCATTGTTCCTTCAGGATACAAGTACGTTGGATGTTTATCGCAAAGACATGATTAGATTCGGTTAGGTTAGGTTAAGTTAGGTTTAAAAGAAAATATATTTATCCTTTCAAAATTACTTTCCAGGTTATGAAAATTCGAGCAAACGTTATTTCTGGAAAATATCATTTCGGACTACTGATAGGTAACCCACGGGAGAAATAAATGTATCGATGAATGATGATGAAATGAATCGAACCCGGAACTCTGCGTGGCAGAGCAGCATGGTAACCGTTCGGCCACAGAAGCAGTACGATAGACACGCCGAGTTTGTAGTCGTTGGATTGGAGTAAGTCGTGGAGTAAGTCGATAGATGATTGACTTTTTACAATTCGTTGATGTGCCTCCTCAATTCTGTTCTACCACATATTGATTTATTTGATAGCACGATTGGATGTCTGATGAGTGAATGTAGGAAAATATTTGAACAAATGGTGCCTATAAGTTCAGTTCTGTGAAATGTATTATGGTTATTTTATTTTATTAATTTTTTTTCGATGTTTTTTTGTTTGTAGCGATTTGGACTTTTGTCTGTCAATTTACAAATGTTAAACATATAAATAAATGTATATATGTGTATAGGTGTTTGTTTTCAATTTTAATTTAAGTGTTACAAAAGAATCTGTTTACAAGATGTACTAGGGTGTTTCTTAGCTTATATCCTCTAATACACCAAACTTACATAACGTTATCCATAGCCTCTGACTTGCTCGATACCGAGCGTCGTCGGTGCAAAGTTTAATACATAGTGGTGCTCTCAACATTTGTCTTTTTAATGGGTGATGTGTGACAATAATCAATGGGTTGGCACCGATTTATACCTTTACAGACTTACAGCGAGGCACAGAATGTTCTACAAATTACCTGAGTCTTTAATTAAAATACTGTACTTTACTTTGTCAAAGCAAAATAAAGTTAACGAAGAGCGAAAGCCACGACAAAGGTGGATAACATTCAGAATTATTTTGTAATTTCTTAACTATTTTTACAAAAAAATAGGTATGAAATGAAACTATTTTTCCGGATTTAAATCGCGTATATTTGTTTTTTCAAACAAGCCAACGTTTCGGGCCCTTTACAGGTCCCAAGGTCACGGTTGAAAAACATATATATATATATATACATATAGCGATTTAAAGTCGGAGAAATAATTTCATGTCCTATGTATAACAATCGCGAAAATCTAAGAACTCGGTAAATAGTTACGTATGTCACTCGATTGTGAATTACAATAATTTTCGCGTGTCTATGATAAAGACTATTTATGAAATAATAATCTTTAATTGAATTGATAATATCGGTACAGTTATATTTTGACAGTATATCCTTAACAGCATTTGAAACAATTACACCGAAATGCTGTTAAGAATATTCTGGCGCATATATACATTATGTGATAATAAAATAAACAAAAAAAAATTAAGTTCTTGCTGTCAATGTGAATATTACTTAAATCCTAACACAAAACAAGACACAAATAAATATTAACCGCTCACCTGTAGTGTGAAAATATAATGAGAGAAATTGTTAAAGCCACTAACGAAATGCTGAAACCGACGATCTCCATATGTCGGGTTCGTTGTGCGATCTCAAATTTGAGCTAAAGGACAAAAAAACATTAATTATATTATCGTTGTTGTAAAATTAGGCACTGACAACCAGGCAAATCGTTCAATCATTAATTCTTGCTTCAATAACAATTTTAACAAATTTTCAACCCATTATAAGATTATTCAAGACAAGTTATGCATCAGTATAGAACTTGCTGTCTCTTCATTTTTAGTGACGAAGTAATTTAGCAAATATTGTTTATTGTTAATTTTTTGTCTGTACCTGATGTGATAAATTGTCAGGAATATCGCAATTATGCGTAACTAGCATTTATTATGAGTCACCATTTCAGTAATTTAGTCGCCAAATCTAATCCGCGTAAATTTCGTGGCAACCAAATTAGCGTGATTTACGGGAATCTATTGTTATCAGTCCGTAGACAACATAAATTAATACTTACTGAGCAAAAATGAAAGTTGTAGGCATTTAAATAACAAAGCAATAACGTTAAATCCCTCTCTTGTGAAGTTTGGTTTGATGCAGACACGCGCATTTTACCAATACTACATACGCTTATTTGCATTATCCCCGACGTAATGTATTTTTATGAATTTTCTGTTGGCGTGTATTATTATTATATTAATACTTTTTAAATTGGTTAACAGAGTATGATCTACTTATATACTGTTTTATACTACCACGACGACGCATTTGCTGTTTTGTCAACTCATTTTTTTATCTGACCGTGTAGTCAGTATATATTATTAGTTATTATTTATATAATTATTATTAATATTATTAGGTAACTTACCTTCTACCAGTGGGCACTGTTCGCTTACTATTGTTATTTCAATTTGTATTATGTTGTATAAGCTGTTGGAGGATACACCTCCAAGATAAATAAATTATATAAAAAAAAATTAATTCCTAGCGCGCGAGCATAATTTGCCAATGCTGCCAATGGCATGTGCCAATTAATGCATTTCAATAGTACTTACTAAATTTCATACAAACTATCTCGCGGCGCAATATAATATAGTATTTTGCGGTCAAAATTTATTTTTCGTCTTTTTTCAATATGGCTGTCATATAAACTTTTTTAACAGCAGTAAAGATTTGCTCTAATTCGATTGAACATGGACATGTCGGTGTCTCTATTTTGTAATTCGACTGAAAATGGCATAGCTTCAATCATAATTTGGGGTAAAAATTTTGTTTTGTTTTTCGACATGGCCGTAATTTTTTATGTAAATGGCTTTTGAAAAAACTTGCTTTGTTTGGACTGAAAATTGGCACGAAAAGATTTCTAAATTGTTTGATAAAAATTAGTGGTCAAAATATATTTTTGCAATTTTTAAATATGGCCGAAATTAAAGAGCTATTTCTTTGTTTTTTTTTAAACAAAGTCATAAGTGCCGAGGCCGTACGCCGAGGTCCACGGAGGGCGAAGCCAGAAGCATACGGGCGCTGTCGTAAGGAGGTAATTATATGCAGGCGTAATAGATTACGAGTACAAGATCTCTCAATTGTAAAAATGTAAGGCGTACTTCCCGATAGAGTGGAAATGAGATACTTATTATAGCGTTGTTGTATCTCAACCGTCTCTCTGTTATATTCCATTTTCTTGAAAGCTACGCCAAAGAGAAATATTTAGGGGGAAAAATGCCAAACTACTGCCGAATTTCCTGTATTATGAATACCAAAAGAACGATAACCCAGAATACTCAGACCGAAACCAACTTAGAAATGTTCGTTTCTTAAATTGGCCCAAATCGGGAATCGACCTCCTCATCGAGCGCTTGTAGTACCTAGTAACTGCTGTGCCACTGAAGAGCATGAGCACACCCGTAAACTCAATCGAACCACGCGCCGCAGGCCGAGCCCGACCCCACCTAAGGTCAGGGCTCAGGGGTCAGGGCTCGTAATCTGTATGTGTGAATGCATGACAGGGAAAACGAGATTTTTTTTATGTAATACTAAGTGACGGGACGAACAAGTCATACGCCTAGTAGTAAGCGAGACGCCTATCCGTGACAGTGGCGGTGCCACTCAGAGCTTTTAATCGCAAAGATATTAGGGGCACTGCGACTGTGCCCGTCGCCCTGAGACGTAAGTTAATAAGTCCCATATGCCTGTAATTTCACCAGCACCCTTGCTCTTCGAAACCGGAACGCCGTAATGCTTACATTACTGCTGGCGGCGGAGACAGGTTAGCTTAGAGCTCGCTAGGTACTAAAATGGAGTGGTATCGTAATAATCAGATAATACGGATTTCGATTCATGGGCAATAATTTTTTTTAGAACGAAATTTACTAATCTAGACTTCTAAATAAGGCCTTGAATTAAAATGCTGGTAGTGAAAAAGACGCTGTGCGGGCCTACTGTCACCAGAATCGTTCACTAAAGACCACTCATGGCAGAAACATATTATTATATCCCTTTGATTATAAATTTTAAATGCGTAACAAGTTTTTATAATCACAAAATCCTACAGTACCTATAATCCATTACTCCTTACCGTACTTCCGTACTTCCTTACTTAAAAATGCCGTTTCATATACAGAGAACTAAAAAAAAAGAAAAATATAAGTAATTAATCCAAGTAGTATTGATCAATATTGTCGACTATTTTATTTATTAAATGGAAGTTCATTGATGCCTCTGGTATAAAAATCTTGGCTGTTTAAAGGCATTTTTCATATCCTCATCGGATTTGAAATTTCTTTTTCGATTTCCTGCATTGCAATTGTTGTGTGAATTTACTTACCATGGCGTATGAAAATAATTTCGATTAAATGATAGCATACTTTAGGAAACACAAAAACATATAATTAGTGGTATCGCGAACGATATCCCGATAGAGAAACATCGTCTCGATTTGTTTTGAAAAGTTTGGTGGATAATTTGAAAATAATTTGGATTTTTATAAACCGTCGCTTCGCCCAGCCACAATACCAAATGACAAACGTTAACAATGATTAACTCGACATTTTGATTTACTTTGAGGCGAACTCGAAGAGTTGAGTAAAGGAAGGTGAAGAAGAAATTGGAATTTCAAGAAGCAAATACACCGCACATTGAAGAATATATCATATAAATATATAATATATAATAATAATACAAATTCAAACTTGAATTTGTAT
This sequence comes from Hyposmocoma kahamanoa, assembly GCF_003589595.1. Classification (NCBI taxonomy): domain Eukaryota; kingdom Metazoa; phylum Arthropoda; class Insecta; order Lepidoptera; family Cosmopterigidae; genus Hyposmocoma; species Hyposmocoma kahamanoa. The sequence goes on from NW_020653200.1 coordinate 10,424,201, forward strand.
TTTTCCAATATGCGGTTTTTGAACCAATTACCCATCAACATACTCTTCTTGGTGGGTAATTGGTTCAAAAATCGCCCGAGTGAAGCCGAAAGCCGACTTATTTTCTTCCATCAAACCGATTTTGTTCCGTGGCTTAGTTGGTATAGCGTCTGGCACGGTATGCAAGAAGACGTCGGTTCGAATCAGACCGGATCGAAGGAATGTTTTCTGAGTGTTTTTTCTGAGTGTTCGATCTTTGTATTAATAATTATAACAAAGTAGTGGAGTAATTTCACAAAAAATAATTGAATATCAATTCAATAAAAATTTAATTAATACAATGAATAGCGACATCTCTCGCCAGGACTGGTAGCTGTAAAGGTACTAACTGGGTGATAAATCTGCAATAGATTTCTCATAGATGGCGCTACGACTAAAAAGTCGTTGAAAGACCAAGTACAAAGACACGACGCAAGCACATAGAAAAATTCGTGAGGTCCGTTGGTTCGTTCCGTGGCTTAGTTGGTATAGCGTCTGGCACGGTATGCAAGAAGACGTCGGTTCGAATCCGACCGGATCGAAGGAATTTTTTCTCAGTGTTCGATATTTGTATTAATAATTATAACAAACTAGTGGAGTAATTTCACAAAAAATAATTGAATATCAATTAAAAAAAAAAATTTAATTAATGTAAAGATATAGTTTACAGGAACCAGTATGAGAGTGTGCAGGAGTTACAAACTGAACTTAGACTTATTATTTTAAACATTCACCATGGAAACATAAATAAATCAACGTAAGCGAAATTATGAAAAGGGTGAGATTTTGTACGTTACAGAAAGGAAGACTAAGAAATTTTAATTAAATTTCTTAGTCTTTCTTTTATTTAAGATGGTAGGTTATTTAGAAAAAAACAATGCTTATGATTGAGACTCGAGAAGTACATATGTACACTTACAGATGTTTTTCACATTTGGCGGGTTCAATTCTCGGTTCAGAGAGGCTATTATTTAAAAATCTTTGAATGCAGTTTGAATTGTTTTTAAAAACGAAATGAAGTCTTCTTTCAGTAAAATTTTCTACCTACGGTATTTAAGGTACTTTCCCTCCGTGTGTGTGATTTGAATATACGCCTTGTATATTAAATGTATAAATATAATGTGTGAGTGTGCAAGGACGAGGGAATAGTACGAACATTGGAAGAGTATTGGTATGCTGGCATAGCGATTTTTAAGTACAAAGTTTTATTTTACAAATGAAACCTTATGGGTCATAAAAATTAACGAAAAAAATATAGCGTGGAAAAGTGCTTTAAATATTGTAGATAGGATATTTTGCTTCATGAAGACGTTATTTTATTTTTAAAAGTAAATATTACTCGTAACATTAATTAATTCCAAACCTACAAAGTTTAATGGATCGGAGTGTGCAACGTTACTTTCTAATTCTTAATATGTTCTTAATACATAGTTTTATTCAGTATCTCAAACGTTCTCAACATTCAGACAAAAATGCTCACAATGTTTCGTATAATTTATTTGTGTCATATGTGTTGTTCTTAGTCAACATTTTGGAATTTTAATTTTAACTTTTTTACTCAGGTGTGTGAGAGTGTTTAATATTTTTTGTGTGATCAGAAGATAAGAGAAGCGAGGGCTTCATAGTTTCTGTAGCTGAATTTGAAATGTTTATTTTATTATAAATTTGTATTTTTCACTGTATTGCGTGTCAAATAAAATCATTTTAATTTTAATGTGTCATAGCGGTTAGCTTTATTAATTAAATGATTTTTTACTATTAAGACTATTGCGTCCTACATGTTTCACTAAAGTCAATTAACTGTTAATAATTATTCATCTATCCATGATAAGAGGCTGTGCGAGAACGTACTGTGCAATTTTCATTCGAATGTTATTGTGTAGTCATTAGATTTTTAAATCGTATTAGAGAGAAATACAGTAAAATGTGGGTTTTGTTAATAGTATTACACCAGCTCTCCAGCTTGTTTACTCGGTCAACATTGCCAGGAATTCTGCTTTTGAATTCTATTATAAAATTATGGTAAAGTCAATCAGACAGCTTTCGTGAAGACGACAAATAGTGTATGAAAAGTGCACTCTCGTTAGCGTAGCACTCGCGTACGCGCATGTTAGCATTTCTGACTTTACTTTAGATATATTGGCACCTACACAGGGTGCAAGTGTGCCTACTTGCTCCCCGAATAGTGGGCGCCGCATCGGCGTTGGGCAGGTTCCTGCCCAACCTCGGGAGGCCGGGAGCCCCATGCAGAAGGCTATACGCCGGGGTGACCCGGAGTATGGCCTTATACGGGGCTCCCATTTGGAGTGGGGCCCCAGAGGGTGGTCGCCCTGTGAATGTGCAGGGCGTAAATGACGGTGGCCTGCGCTGCCGCATGCGTCCTCGCCGGTACTCCGCCGTGGGACCTCGAAGCCGAGGTCCTGGCGGAGGTCCGCACCTACCGGCGGGGAATGAGGGACCGAGGCGAGCGACCCGCTCCCCAAGAGGTGAAGCGGGAGCGCCGCCTCGCGGCGCAGCGCATGCGGGACCGGTGGAAAGAGGGCTTGGCGGATCCCCCCTATGGTGCTCGTACCATAGAGGCGATTCGCCCTGTCCTCGTACAGTGGGTAAACCGGTCCCACGGGCCACTGTCGTACCACCTTGTGCAGGTGCTGACCGGGCACGGCTGCTTCGGTCACTACCTGCACAAGGTGGCGAGGAGGGAACCGTCACCGTCGTGCCACGAGTGCGGCGCTGCGGATGACACCGCGCAGTACACCCTAGAGGTGTGTAGCCGGTGGGATGAGCAGCGCCGCACTCTGACGGGAACTATAGGGCAGGACCTCTCGTTGCCGAGGGTGGTTGCCGCCATGCTATGCCGTGTAGGCCTTCCAGTGTGGAGGGAGAGTCCCCACATAACCCCTGAGTCTCCCTGGGCCCAGGGGTATCCATAAAGATTTCCCCCGTCAAAAAAAAAAAAAGTGTGTATACGCGAATACTCTTTTTTTTTTTTTTTTTTTATACATGACAGGCAAATGACTCCACTCCACCTGATGTTAAGTGGAAAGTGGTATCCAAACGTGAAGGAACCTAGTGCAGCGATGAAACCCTCACTGCACTAGCCACCTCCACCCTGCCTGCCTACAATATGCCTCTTCACGCCTCGTTTGAAGGACCCCATATCATAAGAGGGAGGGAAGACATGTGCCGGAAGGGAATTCCATTTGTCAACCGTGCGGCAGAGAAAGGAGCCACCAAACCTTTTAGTACGCGATGGAATGCGGCAGGTAGTGAAACGGTGACTACGAAGGCCAGCACGCGTGCTTCTGAGCAGGAACGGGGAAGGGGGGATGAGGTTGAACAGCTCTTCAGAGCACTCATCATGGTACATGCGGTAAAAGGCGCTAAGCGATGCAACATCTCTACGCAGTTGCAGAGGTTCAAGGCGTGATGAAACCTCTTCGTCGCCTATAATTCGAGTAGCACGACGCTGTAATTTATCCAAGGCATCGAGTAGGTACTTGGCGGAGCCGTCCCACAAGTGCGAACAATACTCAACGCAAGACCGGACCTGTGTTTTGTACAGCAGGCATAACTGGTCCGGCGTGAAAAAACGTCGCACCTTGTTCAGGACTCCGAGTTTCCGTGAGGCGGTTTTGATCACAGATTCGATGTAGCTCCTTGGATTCAAATCACAGCAGATTTCCATACCGAGCAAGGTAAAACTGCTCTGAGGTGAGAGTGCTGTGCTCATCAGAGAAGGCATGGGAAGGAACGGCGACAATTTTGTTGTTAACGCGCAAATCTGTGTTTTCTTGGCGTTGAACTCAACAAGATTTCTAGATCCCCATGCAGAGATGAGGTCCAATATCCTATTGAGCTCACCGACAAGATTAGATCGCTCTCTGTCAGTATCGGCGCGCCCAGCTGCGGGGAATCCGTGATATCCCCCATGAACAGTGCTATCATCTGCATAACAATGAATATTCCCAAGTGGAAGCATATCATTGATATGCAGAAGGAAAAGCGTGGGAGATAGGACGGATCCCTGCGGTACGCCGGCGTTCACATTCACGAACCTCGAAATGCTGCCGTCAGAAACGACGCGAATTCTCCGCTCACGAAGGTAAATACAGGGTAACAGGTTGACCGAGATAAATATTTAAAACGAGTAGCTGATATTGAATCCGAATGTATAAAAATGTTTTTTTTAGGTAAGCATTATTACACTTGAAATCGTCACATTGGTTAAACTCTACCCGCTCATTCGTAAGACAGATTTCCCTGAGAAGAATGAGCAAGAAACTCTAGGGGTTGCTCTTTGTAAACAATACCTGAACACATTCAACATTTACAATATTTTTTTTTTTGCTTTCAAACATCAGAGATCGAGACTACCTCCATGAGCTAAACGGGTTACTCCCACGAATTTTTGTCGTCCAAGTACGCAGAAGTTATATAATAACCTTTAGTATAAAGTTTACGTTTCACTATAGTTTTAAACCTCGTGAATGGCAAATTTTGTATATCAACCGGAATTTTGTTATAGAAGCTAGCATTGCCCCTTGAATGAATTTGTGACTTTGTGAAGACGACTATCAAGAACAACTACTTTATTTTTATTCCTCGTATTAATGTTATGTCTGTCACTATGTTTCATAAAGAAATTACTATTCCTCTTAACATAAATTTTCATAAATGTACTGTGACGCTAGTGTAAGAATGTTGTTGAATGAATGAGTTGTTGATGTTGTTTTATTCATTACGTCGTGGGCCTGGTGGTAAGCGACAGGCCTGTCATTACGTCATTACAGCTGCAGTGCTGGTCAGAGGCTTTCGATATCGCTTTGAAGGTTTTTGATATCTCTTATATTTTTGGAATAAACGCTTGGGGACATTTATCGATTACACCCTGTATATTATATTTTTGAAGGAAAATTAAAAAACATAGTTTGATAAGTAGCACATTTAAACATACAGTACACATTGTGCTTACCTTGGCTTGATCGTCGTTGTCATGCTCGTAGACCTTAACGAACAAAATCTGGACCTCTGATGGAAAACATGGAGTGTAATTTGTCCAGCCCAGTGAGCTCTCTTCACCTATCTTCCTGCCCTGCCAGAGTCCACCTTCGCCGCAACGGCGATATGCGAACCCTGAATCCAAGAGAAATATTTGTGGAAATGTTCTCAAAATAGCAACTTTTATAAAGTAAACTATTGCGTGTGTATCATGAGGATATAATAAATCGTACCGATGTGGTTACTTGCCAATATTTGATGCTTCATGTTAACATTCAATAAAACAAACATTTCTTTAAAACATATTTTTGTGTTTCTCATTTCAGAGTTTATAATTTTATAAAAAAATATTGAAAAGATATGCATCCACTATGTCTGAGTACTCACTTTATTACACTAATACTATGCGTATATGTAAATTAAAATTCATAATTGATTTATTGTTGCGCTTTGGCATATAAAAATGATTGAGATAGTTTTTGTAGTTCTTACTTTAATAAACTTTTACGATTCTAATTTATAAATTTTCTCTTTCTAATAATATTTATTACCTTGAGGAAAATATACGTACATTTCATGGTACCGAGAAATTAATTTCTAGGTAATGTTTTTAGTACCCCCTTTCCTACACTCTGATTCAATTAATTGCAATTGCAACGATGACTTGCAGCGATTCATAGAAAACAGATTATTAGTAATATTTCCGATATTTCGATGTAATGTTAGTAACAATAATATTTTCTAGAAATAAGATTTCTCTGTTTCGAGTATAACAGATTGTATTTCATGTTTACGAACAAATTCAAAGCCGAATGAAGTTCATTTGCAATTCACTTTGTACATCAATTTGCCTATGAAATTATTCTTCGGAGCACATTTAGTCATTTGTATATCAGAAACAATATAATATATTAGTATTTTTTTCATAATAAATGTACGTGAATCGAAATAAAACGTCATTTCTTTGTGCGACATAAATTTATTGATATTTATTTGTATGTAAACAAAAGGTTTCTTATGAGAAACTCAACAATTTTAAAGTTTGTATACAAAGCAACCTTTTACAGTAGAGAACCCAAGGAGCACACCTTAAACGCCTTAAAACTGTTATATCTATAAACAGTCTTAATATGGTATAGATTTAGATAATAGTTCTCTATAAATGGTTTTAGAAAAAAGAAATTGTTCTTATAGACTTATTTCACTCACGTCCAAATTTTAAAACCTTCTCAATACCAAACAACTTAATTAAGTGTAATCTCTCTTAAGATTTACTCTTATAATCATTATTTAAAGTTCATCTGTAGAACAACTGATTATTTTTAGTAAAATTGTTCTATACACATCCAGTAAAGCCTATTAATACTCTAAAAACTAGTGTTCCTAAGTATATTCTAGATATTTTAATTTATAGACATTCTGTAGTGTTTGTACTTATTGACAAACACGTTATAGCGCGTCTTCAGTAGATTTTATTTAAAAACATACTACTTTTTTTTTTTTTACTTTATTGGACGTTGTAAGAGTTTATGCAAAATGGATAAAGTAAAGAATACTAAAAGATCTGGTGGAGGTGGTAAACCTTGCATATTAAGTCACATCATTCAGTACAATCAGCGTTGCCAATGCCAATTGTTCAAAATCCCCAAAAATCACTATAAGAATAATAACGTACACACTCAACATAGCCCCGTACTAGGGAAACCTTGTGTCGCGGGTGCCATGGACACACACGTAGACAACCACAAATTACATCCAAACTCACGAGAGAAATAAATGTAGGCCATACAAATATTTCTCCCGACCCGGGAATTGAACCTGGGACCTCTGCATGGCAGTCCGGCATGGTAACCGTTCGGCCACGGAGGCAGTAAAAATATTTTCAGTAAGTATTACATTGTGTTATCATAATTATCATTTAAAAGTGTTATTTTATGCACTAGTATATAGAGTATTAACTTGGGGTTACGAATCAGAAGACCGAAAATACATTTGCCCGAAATAACGTTTGCATGGATTTCCATAATCCCGAAAATATTTTTTTAGGTTTTTTTCTAGAATATTACAAAACAAACCTAAGCTAACTTAGTCTTTTCTTTGTAATAAGTATCCAAAACTCCCTAAAGCATAACGGTTTTATTATGAATCGGTTTTCAGGATTATGATAGTTTGGCTTTACGTTAAATTTGAATTTAAAAAAATCGAAACATCGGTACATTTCTTATGGCATGGCATAATAAATGTATTTGTTTCAGTTTTCCTCGAGATATATTTACCTATACTTTGCTCACTATGGAGAAATATAATAGCTGAATCGCGACGAGAAGAACATTTTATCCTGAAAATATACAAATTTGTTTGCTCGGCTCATTTCAGACAATCGGATATGTACATAACCAGCAAAGGCTTACGAAAATTAAAAAAAACAGCTTTGCCGCCAACATTGCTAGTAAGAACTGGTTTTTGGTGCCTAGGAATTATATTAAATTTTATTAAATTTATAGTAAAGTTTTGGTATGTGATTACAACAATGAGTGAACTGTGCATAGAAAGGAGAGAATACAGGAATTTATCC
>NW_020653200.1:10471794-10527165 GCF_003589595.1 Hyposmocoma kahamanoa
ATGACTATAAGAGTAAATCTTAAGAGAGATTACACTTAATTAAGTTGTTTGGTATTGAGAAGGTTTTAAAATTTGGACTTGAGTGAAATAAGTCTATAAGAACCAACTTCTTTTTTCTAAAACCATTTATAGAGAACTATTATCTAAATCTATACCATATTAAGACTGTTTACAGATATAACAGTTTTAAGGCGTTTAAAGTGTGCTCCTTGGGTATGCTATTTCTTTACAGAACACATGTATTTTACTTTATACTGTGAAAAATAAAGGTAAGAAGTATACATCGTCGTGACAGTGCTTAATCATTAGCTACATAATGTTACGGATTATAATATTCCAAAAAATTATTTTTGTTTCCGATTGAAATTGAAACGGAAATTTAAATTCATACAACTTAGATTAAAATTTTTAAGGGCCAATGGTATGATTGGTGCCTTCATTGGCCCAGTAGTTACCACTAAGCGTTTAATGAGGAGAATGAGTTCGATTCTCGGTAGAAACTAGAACCAAATTATACAGGCCTGAATTTCCAAGTTCATATCAGGTAATATAGGTGAGATTATCTAGCACATTATTATTACGAAGTGCAGTCAAGAAGTAATGTCTCCATCGCTCTAACTTTTATTTCTTTCAAAGCTACTAAACTAGAGGTAACCTTGTGACTATGTGACCTCCTTACATCGCCGTCTCACCTTTTAATCGCCTTTTCTCAGGTTCCTGGCCACTCGTTCTTAAAATTTTTTATAGCCCTTTACTCGCCACCTACCTTTACCTGTACCTTTGTCTCGCCATTTTGATTTTATTTTGTTTCGTTCCATCTTGACTCCCTGCCCGATCGCGGCAGCAAACACAACTTCTCGTTAATTTTTTGAACCGTTTGCCATTTACCAAAAATCTTTTGTGCGATAAACATTTTAAAGACCGTAAATATTGATATAACCGGAATAAATGTTTATAAAATCGGATTTATTTCCACTATTTCTTTTCTCTTTGGAATTTTGAACTGTAAACTCGCTAAACAATCAACAGAAAGCTACATTACAATCAACAGAACACCAGCAACGCGTGACAGGCGTTTCAACCTTACTCAGTATAAATAAATGCTCTTGTCGTTTTAGGATTGATTGATTACATCAATAGAATTGAAGCTAAAACAAAGAGCCGTCAATAAGATTCTGGTAAAAGAAAGTTGAGCACCCACGGAAGAATAAAAACAAAGGCAATGCCTAAAGCCTCGATTGCTATTAGAACCTAGTTCTGCAAAAGTAAAAACTCGACCATATTGCTCTGGGATAATGTTTACTTTCATTTATTACAGTATAAAATTAGAACGATATCATCGTTAGTCAATTCGATAAAGCGAAAATTTAAAACTTATTAAAATAACAACCGATGATATGAAATACCACCACGTGCATTTACTTGCGGGTGCGGCTATTATTTCTGCACTCCACACAAGAAGGCAGTTTTCTACGAGTTTAGAGATTTTGAGCGAAAGAATTGACATAACCATGGCGTACATAATAATAATGGCGGTCTGAGCTCAAGTTGGCCTCATTAGGCCTACTGTTGGCACGCCTGTGACGCTGACTAACCACTTTCACTGTATTTATTGTTGTTGTCCACTGCATTTAAGGAAATTAATCCATAATCGCATGAAGAATGTTAATGGGAACGACGTAATGGACATCAGCAATGTGCGAGACTGGGGAAAGAAGTTTGGAAACGGAAATTGCTGATAAATCTTATTACTATTTTATAAAACATTCAAAAAACCATATTTCCACCATTTAGAATCGAATAGCGAAATATGTTTTCTTCTTTCATTCATCTTCACTCATTACCATGAAATAAGTAACATTGAAAACGACTGTGACTACATTCTCACATCCATTCGGAATTACTTTTCGAATAGTAACGCGCTGCATACATCACACCAACCAAACATGTCTATGCAAGCTTTTCTTTTAAAGTCAATTTACAACTATAATTTTTAGATTATACGGATTGCCGATTGCAAGTAATAACCATTGACAATTACCTAGAGTTCATTAAAATTAGATTACTTTTTTATTATATTTAGTAAATTTTGAACACTGTAAACGTTTTAACGTAATTAGCTAATATGAATGTTAAGTTTTTATTAGTTTCGCCAGAGCCAACGATGGATTACTTTGATGACGTTTGTTTGTGTATTTGTGACAGCCACCATAACATCCACGTAACTAAGTAGTTGTCATAGGGTACCTATATACTAAATCTGTGGTAGTTATATTCGACTCAGAAATAAGGTGAAAAGAAAAACTCATTAGTTACAATAGTAAGCATTGTATGTTGAAATATGGTTGGAACACTAAATAAAGTATAACTCACAACTTACTATGAAGTTTTCTCTAGACATTAAAATTTTAAAGGCGTTTGTTCTAAATTGTGCGTTATTATTTATAGAACATATTATTTCTTTAATCAATAAAACAATAGAAATAATATATTGCGATCATTAATATAATTCACTGCTAAATTTTCTTGTTTGACTTAAATTACTTTAACAATACTAGCGCTAGGTATATAGAACACTCTCTAAAGTTGGTCCTCTGAGCGTTATTAAATTTGTATGGCAAACGCCTGTGAGTGTTCGTGCCAAGTTCTACGTAGGAGGTATGAAGGCCCGCATCCGCCGCTTTGATAAATTTTGATTTCTTTTTTTTGCGTCGCTAGGCTAGTGACGCGAATGCAACCCAGTAACGTGCATATTAATTACCAAATGTCGCCTAGACGCGAGAAACTAATTATGTAAAATCTTGAAGATCATAGTTATTTGTTATGCAAGGCTGCAAAGTTGTTGCTTGACGCGAGTGCTTGTATTGAAACCTGAGCAAGCGAAGGAGTCTACGGGTTGTATTCCAGAACTCTATTCAATGCTCAAGTCAGGTCTTGGGTACGGTTTCTAGTACTTGAAATCATATTCAAGTCCTGACTTGAGCATTGAATAGAGTTCTGGAATACGACCCTAAGTTTGAAATCCAAAAATACAATCTTAAGGGTAGCTACGGTTTCAAGGCACGAAACGCAAACGCACTTTGCTAACGAGCAAAACACATAACTTTTCACCTCACTATTGCGAGGAAAATAATAGAATGGTAGATGATGTAGAATGATGATGATGATGGTAATGGTAGTTGTTTTCATCACCGCTAGACTGAGACTCGCTCATGTTTTGTTTCTTTTCAATTTATTACAGTACAATCCGATCCAAAGTACTGAAGTGAATAAAACAAAATTTGAAAAAAATAAGTTTAACTGTGGATTCGTTCTGTATTTATACCACATACGATTTCTTCTTCTATGTACTTTGTAATTTTATGTAAGTAACGAAATTATTTTAGTTCTTCGATAAATTAAAATAATCTGCATGCACGCACGCACACGCACACACCCGCACACACACACACCCACACGCACACACACACCCACACGCACACACACACACACACACATTATTGCACTAGATAGCCTATGCTTCATTGTAATTTATTTGTATTTTTATATTAAGTTTATGTCACGTTTTCTATTACACTAACAGGGAGTGAGCCTGGTGATCTGTAACACAGGTATCCAACCTAGTATAGACTCCAGTTCTCACTAAGGCACTTGATATTTGTTATTTTTATTTTTAGTAATTAATAATTGTATTTTTAATGTATTCATACACTGTAACTATAACCTTATTGAGAGAAATAAAGCATATTGTATTGTATGCAATCTAATAAAACAAAATTAGTGTTATTGTTGTAAATTTAATGTCAGTAATAATAAAAGTAAATTATACCCACGGATTAATATTATTTTCACCTGACTAGTTTGGAAAAGCTTTCTTTCTCATTAGAAATCTGTGCGCAAAAGTGCTTTTTGCACGCTAGCGTGGAAAAGGTTTTTGAAATTCGAACCTGACGATGGACTGTGGTACCTACACCTAACTTTTTCGTTCAACGTGCAACTACGTGATTTGTCGTACATTATTTATGTAATTTAGATCCTTTGATATATTTTATTCTTATTATGGTTGGTATTAAATTAACCACGATAACTAATTTTGGTTATAAAATTATTTTAATTTGTCGAAGAACTAAAATAATTTCAATAATCACACAAAATTATAAGTACAATCAAGAATAAAAATTTTTGTGATGCAAATTCAGAACGCATCCGAAGACAAACTTTTTCTTTTGATTAAGAAAAAATAGTGACGCGTTCCGAAACGCGATTCATCATAAGTACATTAAGTATATATATAATATTAATCCGTTGGTATAATTTATTTATTACCATTAACATTAAATTGACAACGATAACACTAATTTTGTTTTACTGCATTATTTTAATTTGTCGAAGAACGAAAATAATTTTGTTGATCACATAGAAGTATAATACAAAGAAGAAGAAAATGTATGTGGTGTAAATTCTCTAGACTTTTGACGTACACGAAGTGGTAATACTGAGAATCGAGACAGAAAAACGACGGAAGCACAGCAGTGTCCCTCATGTGGCAGTAACAACTTCGTGTCGGCGGTGGTCGACTCCATGATGAATGTGTGGAACAGAGACAAAGCTATAAGAATATTGATGAACTTTTGCAACAAAATAATAATAAAAAACGTAAGTATAAAATAGAAACAACGCAGATGGAGTGTCAATTCAAATATTGTTTTTTTTGTAATGTTGCGGAAAAAAATTCACGGTATGGGATATTGCAAGTTGTAACAAAAAAAAAATGGAAATATTATTGTTCGATACAGCTGCACTCGATAACAAGTGAAGTGATGAAAACGGTGCATTGTTAAAATGTATTGCTAATGTACATAATAGTGTTACAATATCTTACATGGTCCTATAGTTGTTATTTAAGTTTTCTTTTGTAAATAAAGAATGAACGAGGTAAAGTGGATGGAGAGGGCGGACGGGACGCTCGCTCGTTAATGAGTAGGTATTTCAATGCGCTCACGCACTTTTACCGTGCGAGAGGCTGCCTCTCGCCACTGAAACTGATCTGATCTTTGGACTGATATTTCATCGAGGTAACATAGAAAATACAAGAGCGAACCTTTCACCCCTAACTCCACTTCCTGTCGTAGAAAATCGGCTTTTTATTTGGAACCTTCGATCAAACCAGTCATAGGTGCGAGCGCGCACAATTATAAAAAGGAGGACGGACCTCGAGTCAGTAGAGAGTAACTTGTGGGAGGTTTTAATTCGCAGGTCACTGCGTATAATTCCCAGTGTCGTTGGGCATACCATCCGCTCCCTCCCCGGAAATAATACTTATTAGGCATTAAGCTTTCAAACTGTAAATTTGTAAGCGAGAACTCCCCTAGTCAGTAACAGCCTGTAATAATATTGTGAAATTGGAACTTAACGATGAATTGTGGTGCACCGAGTTACATATTTACAGTTTGAAAGCTTAATGCCTAATAAGTATTATTTCCGGGGAAGAGCAAAAATCTAACGGATGCCATGGGTCCGGATCGGATGGTATACCCAATGACACTGGGAATTATACGCAGTGACCTGCGAACTAAAACCTAATCCCACAAATTACTCTCTGCTGACTCGAGGTCCGTCCTCCTTTTTACAATTGTTCGCGCTCGTGCCTGACTGGTTTGATCGAAGATTCCAAATAAAAACCCGATTTTCTACGACAGCATGTGGAGTTAGGGGTGAAAGGTTCACTCTTGTATTTTCTAGTTATCTCGATAAAATCTCAGTTCAGAATGAATTTACCGTGGCGAGAGGCAGTATTTTGTAAGCGCGTGCACGCGTTCAAATACCTACTCATTAGCGAGCTAGTGTCCCTTCCGCTCTCTCCATCCACTTCACCCTGTTCATTCTTTATTTACAAAAGAAAACTTAAGTAACAATTGTAGGGCAATGTAAGATATTGTAACACTATTATGTATATTAGCAAAACATTTTAACACTGCACCGTTTTCATTTCACTTGTTATCGAGTGCAGCCGTATTGAACAATAATATTTCCTTTTTTTTTGTAACAACTTTCAATATTCTATACCGTGCATTTTTTCGGCAACATTACAAAAACAAAACAATATTTGAATTGACACTCCATCTGCGTTGTTTCTATTTTATAGTTACATTTTTTATTATTTTTGTTGCAAAAGTTCATCAATATCCTTACTTCTTTATCTCTGTTCCACACATTCATCATGGAGTCGACGATCGCCGACACGAACTTGTTACTGCCACGAGAGGGACACTGCTGTGCTTCCGTCGTTTTTCTGTCTCGATTATCATTATTACCACTTATTGTACGTCAAAAGTCTAGAGCCTCGTACCTGGTTGGTCAGGATTTTTTTTAGTCTGGGTGTGCGTCTAGGTATAGAGAACCCTCGGAGATTTTCAGTATTTGTTTCATATTCTGCGTCCACAATAGGGAGCGAATATGAGACTTGGATGAATATAATATGCTACTGTAGATATCATAGAAGGCACACACTACAAGTATTGACAATCTGTGCATGCACACAGCGCATTATGAATCTTAGTCACTGTGTTAGGACGGATGTAGCACAGGCTGAAGAGGTCGTGCCTATCGATGTACGGCAGGTGGTTATCATCGGCGATGAAAACAAACCGGTAATCTAATTTTGTGTTGTCATCACAAAGGCCCCAAAGGCATGGGTTTTCGTCGTCGTCGATTGGAGCGAAGCGAGCTTTTTACTTCAGATTATTCGCAATTTCTGTCGAAAGTCACCACCACCCTGTAGTTATTAATTACCCACATCCTGGGGGTCTACTCTCGATCTCTGTACGACATCCATCCGAAACAATTACTGCCAAACAAGCACTACTTGTCCAAATGAAAAGACGCGTGAAGCGAATGAAGCTTCATTCTTGATACTTGTCTCTTAATTTTGTCGAATATCACTTATTTGACAGTACGAGTTTTGGACGAATATCGAACGGAGATCGAGAGTAGACCCCCTGATGTTGACTCCATAAATTTTTTACCACAGCTGCAGACTGTATTTGACTCTTGAGCAACAAAATACTCTAAATACAATGTTTCTGTTTTTTTAAACTTCAAATAGTACCATACAGTACATCAGTTACACAAAAAAAGTCAGTGATAAATTGTGAATACGTGATTTCAACTTCCAATTAAAAGGCTAACTGGAAGTTATAAACGGACAAATCACAAACGCGCATGGAAATAATCATATATAAAAGCAGTCCGTTACGCTGGTTACCCTTTTATTGATTATCAGAGAACGTTTCCACGACTCGAACATAACTACACATATATTTTATAATAACTCCTGTTATTGTACATATCTGTATGTGTGAGATGTATCTCTGAAACGAGGCTGCAAGGTACCTACATCAATACGTCATGGCAGAATATACATTTATCGGCTTAAACTTTATATCGTGTTAATCAAATCTTATGGGTTGTTCATTTCACAAGAATTTTCGTGCATGTATCAAATGTTATATATAATGTTATATAAAATGTTTCGTGCATAGTGTAGGGGACTTATAGGGTGCTTCCATCTATTGTCTAACAGAGCTTACACAAAAAAAAGTTGAAATTTTGGATAAGTTACAGCAACAATACATGGCTTGCTCGGTTTCGTAACAATTCACAAGTCCTTGGGCAATTATACATTTAGTTCAAAACGAGTTCATGACATGAACACTTCCTGAAGGACGATGATCCTGTGGGTAGTTACATACTTACTACGTATATTTTGAAAGCTGTCACGCAAACAAGAAACGCAAAATTTTGCGCCAAACTACTACCATACGATCTTCTACATCTAACGTGCCAGATAGGAAATAGAAGCTTGTCTACCCATGGAAACAACATCGCGCTACCGCCGTCGCCTATGGCTTTATAAGTTTGATATTCATTATACCTGGTACTATATTTTCTATCAACTTACACCATCATTATTATCATTATCACCCCGTTTATACGTCCCGTTGCTGGGCAGGCGAGGGTTTAGGCCTTTATGGATAGTCCGCTACGCCAGTCCAATGCGGGTTGGGGACTTCACGCGTTTTCCGGGAGCTGTGAACCTTCTTCGACGTGTAGGTTTCATCACAACCATTAGGCTACCACAAAAACCTTTAACGTTTATTGCATACTACCCTTTCTAATTATACCAATTATTTAGAGGTTTGACAGATAGTGATGTGCGCTGAGGAACGCCGCAAATTTCATAACTTCCAACTGTAGAGGTACACCGACTTTACTAGCTGGCTGCAGTAGTAGACATAAAGTTTAACTCTGTCATGCTGTTCGGTATATGAGCTATGCATATACTTACTTACTTATTTACTTAGGTAGAGAAGTTTCTCGGAACTGTTATGTATTGTGGAAGTTTTGCACGTATGTTTCATAAACGCCTATAATGTTATAATACAAAAACACGAATAAATATCATAATAATATTTAATGGTTATCCAAAATAATACTTTAAAAAAGTACAAAAGTAGTTAAACTTTACATAAAACATTACAAAGGTATAAAAAATGAGAAAAGGTTTTCAAAACGCAAAAGTAGAGTAATTATCCATGTAAAATAAATAAAATAATTACAACAATCATTTTCAAAAGTTTTAGATATGGAATATTTTTTTTAGGTAACAAATAAGTAGCTTGTGTTAACTGTAAACCATATTTCAAAAAACAAGACAATACATAAAGGGCATCGACCTTGGATTGACGACACCATTCTTATGTACATCACTATATTTCTAGAGTGTTCTACTATTTTTAATTTACAGTAGAACTTCCACAAAATTGAAAATTATTTGATGTAATAAGCTTAAATATATGTAAATAAATTATTTTTACGCGTTAGAAATATGAAATACTAAAACAAGTTCAAAAAATTTGAATGGTACGAATAATTTCAATATTTCAAAAGTCTATCGACCTAAGTAAAATTTTCATTGTTTTACAAGATTTCTAGTATCTGCCGAAGAATTCCGAATAACACCGACGACTAAGTAGTCATGTACTCGGTTCTTAGTTGTCAACTCTATCTTTAGGTTTGTATGTGTCGAAGTAGTCGCGATATTGCGGTTCTTTTACAGCGGTAGTACCAGGAAGGCCACAGTTAATCAACAATTGTTTCGTCGTTTCTTCATCCATATTTTTGTTCTCGCACACATCGGACAAGAACCGTAACCATTCATCGAATGATATTTCCGATTTACTGCAATAAAAAAAATGTTGATATAAATAATTTGTTTATGGGGCGATTGTATAAATTTTAAAGGCAAACGTATTGACCTGTAAATATAATTAAAATATGATTCTTTCGACCCACATTTATACGAACAGTCTGCTAACTGCATGAATGTGCAACGGGTGCTAATGAAAAATGAGGAAGTTTAAACAAAATATACTTACACATTTTATTGAATAAATTACACAATGCACAAATGTATGAATACAAGCCAAGAAAAATAATAGGAGAATAATAATGTAATAGGGCTCCAAAAACAAATATATTTCAATTTTGAATTTTTATTACAAAAAAATAGCCTCAGTGTGTGGAGTAGTAAACCATTACAATAACAAATTATAGAACTTATGCAATCTTTACACATGCTTGTTTCGAATACCAACATTCTTTACGCTTTTAGTAGTACAATGTTTTATACTTAGCGCAGCGGTATTAGTAAGTAGGTAAAGTCAAATTACTTTAAGAAAGTTTACGATTTCCTAATTATGTTACTGAGCAAAGAACCAGTATTCCGAAAATCATAATCCTTGTAAATATTTTTATTTTTAATTGTGTTTATAAATGTGCCTTTTTCATTGGACTAACCACATATTAAACTGCCTCTGAGGTCGAACGGTTACCACCCTGGACTGCCACGCGGAGGTCCCGGGTTCGAATCCCGGGCCGGGAGAAATATTTGTATGACTTAGATAGATAAACTAAAAGACTTAATAATAATTCATATTGACATATCTACACATATATTTTTAATGAAGTGTATGTCTATTAGTGCTAAACATTATGTACTCAAGCGGCAATTATCGAAAAATATTTTGGTCTGAAATATTTTTTATATGAAGCTGATGTGCATTTGATCTCGTTTACCAGCTTCATTAAAATGTAAAAGTTTAACCTGTATTAATACAGTGCTCTTGAAGTTTTTCTGTAAAGCGTCGTGACAAGCGTCAGACAGCGCTACTACCTCACGGCAGTGTAGCGCAAATAGGTTAAGAAGTTGTATCCTCGCCGCAAAACCAGCTTAGCTTAAAGCCTTTGAAAGCGCCTGCCATTCAGCAAGTATAGAGTATAATCAAAATAATTTCATAGGTAGTGTGTGTACTATCGCTATCGTTAACCACTAGCCACAAACGGTATGACGTCAACCTCTACATAGTGATTAGACGCAAACAATATTATTCCTATGATCATAATAAATAAACGATCATTGTACATCATAATGAAAACATAGTATTGATTGAAATTAATGACCATAGGGTATCTAGCAAAATACATCTTTTATACAAAAGTAAAGGCATACTTGGTTGGGTCTGAAGCATGTAATTATATTTACAACATTTATTCTCCTAAGACCCAGCAAACTGCAATGGGAAAAGCTCTAAACGCCTTACATTAAAATGCCCAAACAAGTATGCCCTCGGTTTTGTACGAATAAAGTATTTTTGTAGATATCCTATAGTCGTGTACAATATATAGTGCTAAATTTGAATGTGATATTTTCATTATAATGTTCACTACACGTTTATGTGATTATAGGGATATTATAGTGTAGGTCTATACATTTTGTTGTATATGAGATGTTAGGAGGTTATTTGGCGTTTAGTGCTTTTCCCATTGTAGTTTGCTGGGACTTATTTAGGAGGTTAAAACATATTATTGGAGACAATGCAATCTTACCTAAACTTATTGAATGCAACGCCAGTGTCGGTCATGGTAAGTTTTCTGTCATCCAAAATCTTGGCTTGTCGCATCCAGTAGTCAGAATTAGATAACGTAATTGTCTCCCCGCTTCTGCCTTTGTCATTAATTTTTGCGAATTCTGAAAATTGACCCTCAAGAGTAGCTTCTTCTTGACTCATTATAAATTGCAACACTCGTTTAATTTGCTGATTTAATTTAATCACTTTATTTAATTTAGCTCCAATGAACTAAATAGGTCGATACATTCAATTTACCACGACAAGATTATTTCCTAATTCAGTTTTCGCTTCCGAAGCTGAAGAATCAAATA
Source organism: Hyposmocoma kahamanoa (assembly GCF_003589595.1). Taxonomy (NCBI): domain Eukaryota; kingdom Metazoa; phylum Arthropoda; class Insecta; order Lepidoptera; family Cosmopterigidae; genus Hyposmocoma; species Hyposmocoma kahamanoa. The sequence goes on from NW_020653200.1 coordinate 10,483,076, forward strand.
AACACTGAAAAAATTCGTAGAAAAGCCAAAACTGAGATATCAAAAAATATAACATTTTGGTTGTAATTTTCTCAATTTTCATTAAATATTCTTAAACTTTTCTTTTTTGTTGATACTGAACAATATATACTTTTTTAATTTCATTCTATGACATAATATATTTTTCGTCTAAATAGACGATTTTAAAACTTTCTTGTCATAGATAAGTATGTAAACACTGCCTTTAGTTACGCGTTGCTATGATACCAAGTTTTTATACGCCACGGACATGCCACAGAATATAACGTAATACATAAATAATCCGCTTTGATCTAAACAAAACTGACACTGGATAGTGACCGCTATTAAGGAAAAATATTAATAATAAATACTACGTTACTAACAACAGCTATAAGACGTTATAGACTTATCAGTATTTTAAGTTACAATAAGAACTAACAGTTTTTAATCAGGTAAGCCCAGACAATCATTGATTCTAAAATATAAATATATAAATATAGACATCGGATAATGGGAACTTATCTAAAATTGTTTAGAGACCTACCAACAAATGTACAATGGTTCTAATACAAAATGCACGTAAAAATGTCTAGTGTTAATCTATATAAATGTAGTGACATGTATAGAAATATAAAAAAAAACTACAATTTAATTTAAATTGCAATGTCACTGCTTCATTTTGCAACAATTTATAGGGCCTAAAATTCATCATATTCAGCTTCCAGCGAAAACTACTTGAACACTGTTGTGTTCAAGTAGTTTTCGCTGGAAGTTGTTGTACAGCAGTGTAGCTTTTATAGTAAATGTTAATTAATTTACATTAATTATGTAGAATTTATGAAATAAATTCTATGTAAAAAGTAATTTATTCGTCAAATTTTATTTTAAGGCATTCATAACAGGTCCCTTAGCCTGCAATACAACTACACTAGCGCTTGATCCAGTCCTCCATACGTTTTTCGTAAGTTGATTGAGTTATGGCCTTCAACTCCTTCAGCGAATTTCTTTTATATCTGCAATGGACTCGAAACGCCTTCTTCGAATTGATAATTTTAGTCTCGGGAATAGGAAAAAGTCAGACGGACCTATATCAACGGTGGTTGGTCGATGACATTCGTCGAGTTTTTGGCTAGAAACAAGGTTTACACAATAGCACCAATTATGACTTTTTGCTTTATCATGATGCAAAATTCATGAATTGTTACTCCTACAAATCCGGCCGTTTTTGGTGGATATTCGCCTAAACAAAGTTCTTTGTTTATCGTTAGTCCCTCTGGAAGAAATTCGTAGTGCACCACAACTGCGGCAGATCGAATCGAAGAAAATTATCGGCATAATTTTAATTTTCGAGCGATTCTGACGGGGTATTTTGTGATTCGCCTCGTTTTCGAGATGCCATTCCGAAGACTTGGCTTGTTTGCAAATCGTACTCGTGAACCCAGTGTCTCATGACCAGCTATTATTATACGTTTCGTGTAGGTGGAGTCCGTAAAAGTTCGAGAAATCATGTCTAGAGCAATCTCCTTTCGACGAGCCTTTTGAACAGAATCGTAGACACTCAAAATACAAAGACAGCGATTTTAATAATTACACTGAGTTACAGATAGCGCTCAAGTTTCCCTGGTAAATCTGAATACAGTGCTACCAACTTACAGAAAAAAGAGGTCGTTAAGTTAGCTGCGGGTCATGAAATTTGTAAATTCCCGGTACTTTTTGCATAGAGTAGTATGTTGTTCAAATTTACACATTGACTTACAAATAAATGGACGACGGGTCTAATACAAAAACCACGAAAAAAATGTCCCAACTCAACCTATTTAAACGTAGTGACATGTAAAGGAATATGAAAAACCTAAAACGTTGAATTTAAATTGTAATGTCATCGCAGTACTGTCTAATTTTGCTTGCAATAATTGAAAGGCGCAAAAACACCACATTCAGCTTCTACTCGAAACTTACCAAAATGCACTATATGTAGCTTCTAGTGAAAAGTACTTGAACACAGGTATAATGGAGTAGCCTTTATTATTTATAAACAAATTTTATATGTAAATGTTGAATTTTATACAATGCCAGTCATTACGACCTAGGGTGTCTGATTTTTTTTCTTGAGTTTCGAGAAATCTCGTACCCGATTTCTCTATTATTCGCGATTTTTTTTAAAAACCGTAAAAAATCAGCTCTATCAACTATAAAACTAAATCTGAACTTTTCGAAAGTTGTTGAGTTGTGCCCCGAAATTAATTCCATCGTTCTCGCTCCCAGGTTCGATTCCCGGTAGAACCAATTTTGGAAATGAACTTTTGTAAATTGCTTCTGCTCTGGGATTCTGTTGCTCTGATACTCACGGGGAGTATGTACACAGAGTTCCCTAGTTTCAGACCAGGTGATTGTCTTACAATAGAATAACATCTTACAATAAGACCAGAACCATTTAGAAAAGTTAATTTGTTAAATTGATCCTACCGGTATCGAACCCGGGAACTTCTCATCCAGTGCCCACAGTGCAAACCGTCAGGCTATCAAGGTTATACTATTTGTATTATTATGCATTGTTTGCATGTGAAAGCTACAAATTGCTTAAACTTAAAAAAAAAATCCTATTTTATTTGCAGTGTCAGTCTGCTTTCATTACCTTCTTTGTTTCTTAAGTTGGTATTTTTTGTCATTCATCCAACTTTTGATTTTTAATGCATTTTGGCGGTGTAAGATGTTCTCTGTTAATACTTGTCACTTTCTCCCTAAGTTCAAGCTATGTTTACTGGATAAATTCCTGTATTCTCTCCTTTCTATGCACAGTTCACTCATTGATATAATCACATACCAAAGCTTTAATATAAATTTAATAAAATTTAATATAATGACTAGGCACCAAAAACCAGTTCTTACTAGCAATGTTGGCAAAGCTGTTTTTTTTTTAATTTTCGTAAGCCTTTGCTGGTTACGTACATACCCGTTTGTCTGAAATGAGCCGAGCAAACAAATTTGTACATTTTCGGGATTAAATGTTCTTCTCGTCGCGATTCAGCCATTGTATTACTCCATAGTGAGCAAAGTATAGGATCTCGAGGAAAACTGAAATAAATACATTTATTATGCCATGCCATAAGAAATGTACCGACGTTTCGATTTTCTTAAATTCAAATTCAACTTAAAGCCAAATTTTCATAATCCTGACAACCGATTCATAATAAAACCGTTATGCTTTAGGGAGTTTTAGATGCTTATTACAAAGAAAAGACTAAGTTAGCTTAGGTTTGTTTTGTAATATTCTAAAGAAAAAACTAAAAAAATACTTTCGGGATTATGGAAATTCATGCAAACGTTATTTCGGGCAAATGTATTTTCGGTCTTCTGATTCGTAACCCCAAGCCGTAGAAAGAGTACAATAATATTTGAAAGTATTGCTAACATGTATTAAAAAATATTTTAATAATGATATTAGCATCAATGAAATTTTTGTTCTAAATATTTCAAACGCTTGTGTTTGAAACAATTGAAATTGACGTGATGGGTCTCGTTCAGTCTTTACGCAAGCTATGAGTCGGAAAGAGACAGTTAGCTATTTCATTATTTTGATTGCTTTTGTAATTTATATTTACGATTAATTTAAATATAAATTAAATACTATATTTGTATACTAGTGCATAAAATAACACTTTTAAATGATAACTATGATAACACAATGTAGTACTTACTGAAAATATGATATACCATCCTGTTTTTTCACTTTAGTTGAGTAATTTTTACAAGGTTTTACTACACAATACGGCATCATTGACAAGCGCGCTGTCAGTCGAACAAACGAAGACTAAAGCGTGAATGACGCTCTGTATACGATTTTAACGCCCTATAAGTTCGGACACTTTTTAGCGAGGACTCTACGTCCATATAATTGTAAGTCAATGAATTTACATAAAGAAATAATAAAGGCATGTGTCATTGACTAGATCAATGGCATGTGAACATTATATCCATATAATTTTTTTTATTCTTACAGCTGTTTTATTGTGAGAGTTAAAAAAAATTAACTAGAAAGTTTCAGCTTTTCCAAATAAGAACAAAATTATCACAACTGTAATTTTATTTACAGTTATGATTTTTTTTCTTAAAAAATTACCTTTAATCGCTCTTATGTAATATTTTCCAAATGCACTTTAGACGTTTTATTTTTCCAGTGCCGATATGTATTTCATTTAAGAGGATAGCATTTTATAATATTGTTGCTGCTTTCAGCGGTAACGCGACGGCTATTGACTGTCCAAGACAGCACTCGTTTATTAACATTTCTGAACTTAATTCTAAATATTTGTAATTTTTAGAGAACCTTAAAGTATAAAATACTGTTTTGCATTTTGAGGTACAAAGAAATATTTAGATTTGTAAGTAATACCATCGGTAATACTGATAATTAAAAGGAGTTTTCTATTTCTCTTATGACCTTTGTCTTTTTTTTAATAAAAATATTGTAAATGCTTTCAAAGTCATGAAAAATCGGTACATACATAGTCTGGTTTTCTTTGGACGAAAATTATCGATTTGTTTCCGTATAATTTTTTAAACAAGATAATAGAAATGAAAATTAATATACTCGATGTTATAACCACATTCCAATATATTGTTCTCAAGATCGATTATATAATGCAAAATTATCTTTTTACTTTTTACAGCACGACATCACGATGATGTAAAATCAAAATTAATAAATTAAATACCTGGTCTCGCTTGTAACTTTAAGTTATCTCAATACACAAACTTGATGCCTCTTTAGAACTTGTTTCACGAGTTATTAAAAAACCGAGATTATGCTGCGTCCGCACTTTCTCTTTTAAAGCCTGAAGGATCCTTGATTCTAAATTCCGACAAGTAGAACGACTATGGGGAAAAAGAGTATTATAACCAATTTCTGGCATTGATCGTTACGAATATCGAAATACGTAGTATAATGAAATGCTCATTAAATCAAACCACTTTCATTAAAAACCAATTAGAGTATAACTGGTAAATAAGCGAGTGAAAGTATCGCTTCATCGAATCGCATCGCTTTTTTCACATTGTCCGATTAGTCAAGGACATGTAATACACGAGAATTAATATAATTCCTTTTATTTGTAAGTCAATGATTCCTTTCATAGTACTAAGCATATATTTTATTTTATTTGCGTACATGTATTGCACATATGTTATTTTTTTATATTATATTTCACTTATGTAATAGAGAGTACGTGTACCCAATTACAGTATCGCAGAATACGATATTCATGCGTTTTTCTCAAATTTCAATAACTGACTTAATAATAGATCCACTATACAAAAGCGAGAGGAGTAGGTACGCAACATCAAGGCAACCACCTTCGTTTTTATATAACAATTTTTTTCTTCTTCTTAGAGTGCTTCTACAATCCTGAAGGTTGGCTGTCAGCTTTCCGTATTTGTCTCTATCAGCAGCCAACTGGAACAGCTGTTCAACGGAGGCAATGCCACTCGCGGATGTTCCGCAGCCACGATTTCTTTCTTCGCCCAAAGCGTCTCTTTCCCTGGATTGTGTCCATCATTATGAGCTGTAGCAGCGTGTATCTATTGTTCCTGATCACGTGGCAAAGGTATTCTCTTTTGCGGCCTTTTGATAGATGGCATCATTTTTCGGGACATATGAACTTGCTGAAGCGCGGTTTCGTTGGTGATCCTCTGTGTCCAACCAATGCGCAATATGCGACGGTAGCATCACATTTCAAACACCTGCAGGCGTCTTGTAGTGTCTTCTTTTAAGGTCCACGTTTCGCAGCCGTACGTGATGGCCAGATGTAACATAAATGTAGTCTGACTCGGAGCTTTATGTTCAGTTTACGACAGCACAGAACTTTCCTAGTTTTGTTAAAAAGACTCGAGATTTCTATCTGGGTCTTGATTCCCTGATCAGATTCCCATGCTTCATTTACCGAACCCCCAAATACTTATACAACATATTAATATAACTCAAAATAAGACTTATACGCACAATGATATTACTCATGTATTCGCCTTAATTTCTTACTAATCACCCATTGACTTATAATCACCACAATTATGTGGGTATTAGAAATGTGTAGGTGTCAATCCATCTACTTTCTACCACGGTTCTATTTATGTACTTTATTTGTAATGCAAAAATATTTCCACGAATGTCTCCAGACTTTATTTTTTTAAATTCCATGTAATCGATTCTGGGGGCCTACTATGAGCTTATAAGCGGCCAGCTAAGTTCCATGAAATTCACTTGACTTGGTAAAACTGAATTGTTTTAATTCGTATCATGATTTATACAAAGTTGAACGGGAATGGCATGACAGGATGATGAGTTTTACTTTTTAAACGTTAATTATTGTCTCTGGCTGGCTGGCTGATATCTAATAAAAGCGAGATGGAACTACATACTAAATCATATGAAAGAAATAGACAGATTATATAATATAATATGAGAATAATTAAATATTTTTCATTGACTTACAATTATATGGACGTCGGGTCCGCGCTAAAAAGTGTCCGCATTTGAAAGGCGCTAAAATCGTATACAGAGCGCCAAACTCCGCTTTAGTCTTCATTTGTTCGACTGACAGCGCGATACTGCGATGACATTATAATTTAAATTTCGAATAGGTTGACTTGGGACATTTTTTTCGTGGTTTTTGTATTAGACCCGTCATCCATTTATTTGTAAGTCAATGATATTTTTATTAATTTTATTATTGACTTATTGTGTTGTTTTGTAATATCGGCAACTTTTCAATCATACTTTACAATTTGTCGTACGACAAAATTACATGTCATGTCTAGTCATTATCATTGAAATGAATAAGGTGAGTTTGTAATTTGATAACATAATTGGAAAGTATCTTGTATTGGTACATTTTCATTGATTGTAATAAAGTCAAATTTGGCAATATTCAAAAGTCATTTTGCGATATTCGCTAAGTCAATAAAATTATTAAAATTATTAAAATTCCATTTAAAAATTGCAACAACATTCATGCCAATAATTTATCAACAAAACTTTAAAGATTGGAAACCCGAACTAAAACATTTCAAATACGCTCAATAGTTAATAGTATTTGGGCATTTCTCCAAAGTCGTAATTTTCTGTGTCCATGCACTAAACTCCACTTATTTATCAAAACAAAAATCTTCAAAAAGTAGAGTGTATAATATAGGTTGAAAACTAACTGGAGAACACAAAATCTTCCCAATAAACTTTTCGGACCTAATGGAAAAAAAAATCAGAAATGCCTACAACCTGACACCGGTGACGTGTCCCGAATGCAGAATCTAACACCATCTTACAGACACTTTTGTTGAAACAACTGGCCTACCTGATTTTATATTGGCTCTATAATACGTTAAAAACTTTTGCGGGCATGGGCATAACAACTCACGAAAGTTATATCGCAATCGACTGTGGAACGCAGACAGGACAAACATTCAGATATTTATTTTTAATTTATAAATAAATGTATTATATATATCAATCACCCATTTTGAAAATAAATACAATATTATGATATATATGATCATTATATAAGAGTTTAATAATTTATTTATGTAATTATGCCATGGAGCTTATATCAGCAAATTTACGAATCTTGTTGGATGATCAATACGTACCTATGACTCGGTTATATCGTATTCCAAAGTTACAATTACCATGACAGGGACAATATTACTATAAAAAACCCTGAAAAAATTGTCCCATCGTGCAAAAAATGCAGATTGCGCCACACGTCGCCGACAAGTGCAATTAGTGTAGATTAGTTATTTACGTGTATATTGTTATATTGTACGTATGGTTAATCCTTAAGGTTTATATGGGTCATGTGGCCTCAAATAAATGTCTAAATAAAAAAATAAAATGTTAAAACAATGATAACTTTCTTAATTTATGATTGCACAAATATTTTAATAAATATAGAGCACGCGATTGGCTTCTTCAGGCTGTGGTGTGACCTCATGAAATTCAAATAGAAGATAATGAGGAATTTAAAATTAGCCAAATTATTTTAATATAGTGATCACATAGGTATTTTATTACCGGTATACGGTGTGTTTTTTAACCGGTACGGTATGGGGAAATCCGAAACTATTTAGAGATACAGTGAAACAGTCTTAGGAACCATTAAGTATTTTTGTGTGAAAACAATTTTGGCATAGTCGATATACTTTCGAGATCACGTTGTCAGTGTGATTGTAACACACTATTTATTATTAATTTTTTTTTTTGAACTAGGAAAGACATTAACACCATTGATACAAGTCCTGCTAACACCCTTTTATAATACTTTGTATACTTGACGTATAGTACCTAGGTTGAAGAAAATTTTTTGTTACCAAGTAAAAAGTCTTAGAAGATACGAAAATGTGTATAAACAGTATAGCAATACGAGCTCGGTCAGGGCCACAATTCTACGTTGAAGGATCATCAGACCAATCCCAAGTATCACTCGATCGCCCTCCGCCGTTAGTCGCCACGCGTTGCGAACGAGGGATATTCGACACTTCGTTTCTTACCATCTGTACTCTTCATTTACATATTGATTCTTAATGTATAAATTAAAAATAAACTATAAGGTGTTATCAAGCTAATACAATAGTTTTTACCATTGATTTCATCTACATGAAATCGTCGGTGTTTTGTGAAAATATTTACATCCTGTTTTAAAATTCACCTTTGGTATTAATTTAAGTTTGATTTAAAATGGAATTTTAAAACGGAACGTAAATATTTCAAAACAGTCGTTAATACAAAACTAGCGGCTCTGAAAAAAAAAATCAACGAAATTTCGATTACACCCTTTCTATAGAAAGCCGACGAATCTTCATGTCCACTGAACTTGTGACGAAGTTATTGAAATTATGTGGACAAAAACGTTACAGAATACAATACGAAACAAATGGCCTATTTAGGTACTATTCGTTATGGATAACTTATTCGTTATTTACCTAAACTTAAATAACCAATAAATTAAGCATAACGAATGGTACCTAAATAGGCCGCGTCGGGCAGAACTATAAAAAAATAATACATTTCGCGACAGTTCAACAAAAAATTTCGCACACTTGCTGTAATGAAGTCACATCAGCAAAATAACAACTTTTCAATAGAGAGGTTTAGAGTAAGGTCACTATCTTGCATACTAAATTTAATTTAATTTTTATTTTATCTATTTATGAATTTTTTGACGATTGGTTTTACAAATTTTATATTTTAATGTAATTCTGTCAAATCAATTAATTGCAAAAAAATGCAGTAACAATGAGATTAGTTTTGTTTTCCTTTAAGTTACTTTTTTAAATTTATGTTATTTATTAGGTTTTAATTTTAAATTTTTTTATTCGTTTCTAATTTTTAATTTTAATATACTATTTCTATGCATATTTGTTGGGTCCGAAATAAATGATTTGATTAAAGATTCTACGAACAAATTAGTCAATAACTTATATTAATAGGACTTATTCATAAAACGACTTCTCTTGAAAAATCCTGGTCGCTATAACTTTTGTGTGCTTAAATAGGAGAATCATAAAATTTCACATATGCATTTGTTTATTCCAAATAGGCGCCTTGACGTCGAGTTGCGGACACCAGCCCGTTACACCAAGTACCAAGTAGTTTATTTCAAGTACCTAGTTCATATTATTTCCATGACTTTCATGTTTGTCGGTACGTCAATGATTTCATGTGACATAAACTCTTTTGACGCATGATCAGATTTGGCTTTGTTTGGGATACTCCCACTGTAACAAGATCCTTCGCGGTGCGGAGAAAAAGAAAATCCCACTGTTTGATTATGGGTCAAAAAGGTAAACAGTAGCTATTTTTAATGATTTTTTTTATTATGTCAAGTGACGGGGCGAACGAGTTGTGGGCTTGGTGGTAAGCGACACGCTTGTCCAAAACAGTTGCAGTGCCACTTAGAGCTTTAAATCACAAAGATCTGAGGGGCACTACCTCTGCACCCGTCACCCTGATACATAAGTTGACAAGTCCCAAGTGCCTGTAATTTCACCAACACCCTTACCCTTCAAAACTGGAACGCAGTAATGCTCACATCACGGATTGCCAGCAGAAATAGGTAAGGTCGCAGTACTTCTCTATACGAACTCTTTCACAGGTAGCTCTACTGCTACTAAAAAAGCAAAATTTGCAAAAAAATATGGCTCACAAAATTTCGTATAAGTTGTAATTATTTTTCTCATATCTTTGTTACTTTATTTAAGAGCGGTCACTGAAGTTATAAATTAGTTTTCGTTTCACAACTAGGTAATTTTATTTCCAGCCGTCGCCACTACGAAACCAAGCAATGGGAGATGAGGAAGCTGCTACACTTGATGGACAATTTTACGAGTTCGCAAAATTTTTTGACCTCAAAAAAGAGCGAGATGGGACTTTAATAACACTTTATAGGAGCGACTATTGGCTGCGGCAGGCGAAGGTGTTAGACGACAGAAAACTGACTATGACAGACACAGGACTTATGTGGTGGAAATATCCGTAGGTATTTTAAGAGCTGACACATTTTAAACTCAAATCTGGTTGCGGTAGTATATACTATCAATTGACGTCAATATTCGAGTCGCGATGATAGTAAAATAAATAACATGTATTAAAATATTATTGCAAGTCCTATATAATTTTAAAAACACAGATTTCGCAATTATTTATTGCATTTTTGTAGGGTTTCGTAATCCGACTTGGGTTTCTTAGAGTATGGTGACACTGTACGCCATTGTCATTTGCTCCTTCACTAACTCGTTAATTTAATAAAGATATTTATTCATTCTCGCAAAAGGACGTCACTTTAAGTGAGAGACTGGAGTCCTAGAATAGATAACTGGATCTTTGCTACAGATGTACAGGCTCCTACCCTACAATTCATATATTTTTAAGAAAAAGTAACTACGCTAGGTGAACGCTACGCTATAATAGTATAATAATCTACAATAATGGTGACGAGTCGAGAGTGTGTGCGTGTGCATGTACGCTCGTTGGTACGTGTATATACATGCATATGTAAGTATTGTGTGTGCGTGTGTGTATGCATAAGTGCATGTGTGCGTGTGTGTATGCATACATGCGTGTGTGCATGCGTGTGTGTGTGTGTGTGTGCGTTTGTAAATTCTTTAACAAGGTCACAGAAAACATCAATAGCGTTCTGGGACCTTTACCAAGCATCAAAGATGTGTTTTAGTATCGCTACCTTCGCATCGCTAGTCGATCTACCACTAGTAAATCCGTATTGTTCACTATGAAAAATATGATTCCTACCGAAATAGGTCAGTAATTGAGTCAGCATAACCTTTTCGAATATTTTACTTAAAGCTGGTAAAATAGGACCTATAGTTGCTAGGATCAACTTTCCTACTGCTTTTAAATAACCTTGCTGTATTTCATAAAATGGGGAAAAACACCTTCGTCAACGCACCAAATAAAAGCTACAGCTAAATGTGGGGAAATTAGATCAATAACTGAGTCTATAACTTTAGTTGATATGTCCCAGAAATCTTCAGTTTTTTTAACATGTATTGATTTAAAAGCTTTTATGTTATGTCTTGTGGTTTAACATGACGGAAGTTAAATAAACTGCCACAAACGTTAACATTTTGCTTTAGGAGATCAATAGCACGAGAAGGGGGAAATTTAATGATTCTGTAGTGTTCACAGCAATTTCCGAAAAGAACGATTCAAAACCTTGGGCTATCTTGGCGATCTTGTCTTTAGATTTTATAAGTTTGCTGTCTAATTCTAAAACTATATCTCTATCGTGTTGTTTAACATTGCCTGACTCTTTATTTATTATGCTCCAAGTAGTTTTAGATTTATTTATCGATTGTCTAATTTTGTCGCTGTGCAACTTAACCTTAGCAGCTACACATACTTTTTTAATTCCTTCTGTGGTAATCAGTCTGCAGAGAAATTGTTCTACCTTCTTGCTCAATTTACAATTAAAAGATACCAATTGGCCACTATGGTCTGATCTTAAGCAATTTATTATTGATTTAGACACTGCGTCTGTATTACAAAAGATGTTATCAATACAAGTAGAAGAGGAGGAAGTGATGCGAGTTGGTTCTAAGAAAAGATTAATCAATTTAAAACGAATTAATTTACATTGAAATCTCCACATATTACTACGTTTTTTTTGAATCCGCTTTAAACTATCTTCCATAATTAATTCAAACTCGTTAAAAGTAGCAGAGGGGCGGCCTGTATACACATAAGACGACAAACTGATCTAATTCCACACATGAAATGTCAATAGTTCGTTCAGTAGAAAGATATGTGATATCCTTACGCTCTTTAAATTTTAAGTTACGTTTAATAATAATCATGGATCCGCCTCTACTTAAGCTCTTTCTTTTGAACGAACTGACTATTACATAATTTTCTATGTTGTTAAGTGCTTCGTAGTCTTTCAGCCAGTGTTCTGTAACACAAAACACGTCATCGGAAATATCGTGCAAAAAAAGGCTTATTTCTAATGTTTTGCCAGAAAAGCCTTGATGTACTACATGGAAACGATTAGACTTTTCTATTGTCGTGTTTTTCAGTTTAAATTATGGTTAGTGATAAGTATACTGTTGCTACTTAAAGTAGGAGCATTGTCGTGGGACTGTGTTATATCTTCTATAACAGCGTCCTTATTATTAAAAGATAGCAAACTAGCTATAATTATGTCTCAGATACCTTATGGGTAAAAGTAAATTATCCTCAAAAGGTTTTAAGTTCCTTACGAACTTATTAATGTCAGAACAAAGTATAACGTCACTATGACGGCAACTCAAATTATGAATGTGCGAATTTATGTTATATATATACTTATTAAGAGCGATGCCTAGGTTAGAGCAGTAAGGGAATGCACTTAGTATGATTTTTATAAATAAATAAATTTACACACACCCTTTTTTCACATTTCACATTTCTCATGAATTCTCAAGAACACGTCAATGCTACTATTTACTTCTTTTTTACTAATGTTATAAACGTTGGCTCGATTGTCCATTTGACCTCTGAATCGTGAGCTCTAAGGCTTGTCCCATCGATGCATCAAAATCTCGAAAGAACATTTGCTCTAACGATCAACAGCCAAAAAAGTGATTTCTCGAAAAAGGGGACGGAGCCTCTTGTTCTCGCCTTGAAATGTAAAAAAAAATACAAATTTAAATATAAAAATATAATATTTTCTAGAACATTCTATAAAAATTTATATTTTCCGAGCACTTATATTCCATCAAACGGCATTCTATCTTAAGTAGGTAACGCCCTTAAAAACTACCTTAAAATGGAGAGATATTATCTATACATCGTTTTTATAAATTAACTTAGGTGATCGTTAATTGTAAAAAACATTTAGCAAAAACCAAAATTTCAATTTCTATCATTACCATTATTTGAACAAATTAACTTTATTGCTTTAAAAAAACAATAGAAAACCTCAAATTAAAAAATAGTTTCATAACATAAAGTATGTTTTTTTTGCGTATGATTTCATTATCCGATTGCGATAAAACATCAGTTGTTGTGCAAGAAGAGGACAGGCACCAGTCCAGCAGTGGGAAGTGTATGGATTTAGTAGTGTCGACTCCTGTATTTGAGTTCGAATAAAAAAAATTTTGCCTCTTTTCCAGAACTTCCAAGAGCATAGTATTCAGTTTCCGTGTTAGAACAAACCACGTTTTGTTATTTGTGACTGTACCAATTCACAATGCAAAAGCCGAACCTACTCAGAAACCCTGAATATGACTTTCGATCAGTCTTATCCCCGCCCAATCTGCGTCGGATGAGATTTCAACTTTACACTACCTCTCTTAAAATTGAGTCCGTAGCTAGTTGTTCCTGAACGATACCGCAGAACACGTATAGCTGCGAGCCTATGCGATTAATTATAACAAGTGTTATATTGGCTGAGTTTACTGCGCGCAAATGCAATATCTGGACGTGTGTAAACAGCGAGATACATTAAACTACAACTAAGTTTCTGTTTTGGAAACCGCGTACCGATTATTTCTGCTTTCAATTGACCTCCGTTAGGAGTCGCTATTTTGTAACAATCTTATAATGATGATGAATTCATAATTTTTTTAATAGATGGACATCGGGTTTAATACAAAAACCACGAAAAAAAATGTCCGAAGTTAACCTATACACACGTAGTGACATGTAACGAAATATAAAAAACTAAAACATTTAATTTAAATTGTAACGTCATTGCAGTACTGCCTAATTTTGCTTGAAACAATTTAAGGGCCCAAAAACACCATATTCAGCTTCTACTGGAAATTTAACAAAATGCATCATATTAAGTTTCGACTGAAAATTACTTGAACACAAGAGTACTGGAGTAGCTTACTCGTAAATATGAATTAATTTTTATATATATTATTGTCGAATTTTGTACAAATTATAAAATTTTGTACAAATTGTACAAGGTATAAAGAGTTGGGAGTATAAAGATACATACATACAAATATTACTACTAATGTGAAAATAAGCGTGTACTATAAGAAATGTACCGATATTCCAACTAAACGTAAACTCAAATATTCGTAATCCCGGAAACCAATTTACAGTAAATCCGTTACGCTTTCGAGTAATTTTCATGCTTTTCACAAATACAAAATTAGTTTTTGTTTTGTAATCTTCATAAAAAAATACATTTGATATTATGAAAATTGGAGCTAACGTTTTCGGGCAAATGTATTTTCTGACTTCTGATAGGTAATCCCAAGCCGTAAAACGAGCACAACAATATTTTGTTAGCCATTGCTTACGTTTAATAAAAATATCATTTTAAAAATAGAATTAAAAGCAAAGCGACTCTATAGTTTCTTTGTTCTAAATATTTCAATCGCTTGCGGTTCGAATAATTGAAAATGACCAAGAAGTTTATATAAGCTTCTTGAAACTGACGTAATGGGTCTCTTTCCATCTTTGCGCATGCAATGTTTAGAAAAAGGACAGTTAGCTATTTGATTATTTTGTGTGCTTTTGTAATTTATATTTACGATTCAGTTATATATAATTTAAATACGATAAAACTGTACAAAATAACACTTTTAAGAGAGAACTATGATAACATAATATATTTGTTTAGTGAAAATATGATACAAAATCCATGATAACACAATATATTTGTTTAGTGAAAATATGATACAAAATCCTGTTTTTGCACTTTTCTGCCGTAATTTTTACAAGTTATTATTAGGATGCATGATTGACAACCGCGCTGTCACTCGAATAAACGAAGACTGTTGCGAGTTTGACGCTTTGTATGCGATTTTAACGCCCTACATGTGCGGACACTTTTAGCGCGAACCCGACGTCCATTTATTGGTAGGTCAATGCTTTTACAGATAAAAAGAATAAAAACACAGTGTTAGAGTATAGAGTTGTAGAGTGAGTGATGTAGTGAGTAAATGGAAATAGGAGAACATGAAGGCACGAAGTTAGAGGCTTCTGCCCTCGAATGTTGGAGAACGAGGACAAAGGTGCAGGATCGGTGAGCAGAGAGAGACACTACTTATGTTTACACAACACAACAGATATAATAGACAGTAGCAATAGAACAAGTTACAAAGCAGGTAGGTACTTAACGGATGTTCTCACTATCTCGCAAGTTTTGCGAGTCCTGAGAATTGTGACACCAGAATGACTTATACAACAGGAGCCTTTGTGTATTGTTAGTGTAATAACACACCAGGCGGAAAGTCTTATAACTTTCAAACTTGGGTACATATATATTTTTATATTCTTTAGATCAATTGTTAAGGTAGGGTCTTTTAGGTAGGGTATTTTTTACTTTACGAAAAATGTCGTTAGCAAACGCACCAACTCCAATGTGTCCATACTTAAAATTGACGTCAAGTCACGATCATGACATCATACGAGTTCCAAGCCTACATCTCAGATTTTTTTTCTCAAGCGATTAGACATTATACCCATAATTGTATAAGTTTTATAGTAATTTTGTGAGCAAATAATTATTAATTTTAATACAATTATAATATATTTACCTAATAAATTATCTTAATCACCATTGCCTGAAAAAATATTTACTACCAATAAGTACTAGACTATTATTAATATGAACACTACAACATTTTGTAATGGACATAATGTTAAGTGCTTTCTGTAATATTTACGTTTGTTGAACTCAGGTACCTGTCTTTTATATACCTACCTAAGGTACCTGTATTATATATTTCAGACTATAATATATTTTTAGATATTACTTATTTTGTATCGTTTACAGTGGCTAATACTGGATTTATTGTTACTATGAAAATGTAACCCATAGTCAGATTTTCACAGCGCCGCAAATTATAAACTTATTGTGTTAGGTACCTCTTTTACCGTGTGTGCTATTTTTCGAATCCACCACATTATTATCACGAATAGAATTTTAATTTTAAGTTGTCATAACGCTACTGGAATTTCCAGAAATTGCTAGAAATTTCCTGCATGGAGCGATATATATTTTAAGTGTATTTCATTTTATTAAAGTAATAAAGCACACACCAATAGATACCAATAGAGCAACCCTGTATGGCGGGTGCCATGGACACACACAGAAACCACAAATTACACCCAAATTCACGAGAGAAATAAATGTAGGCCATACAAATATTTCTCCCTGCCCGGAAATTGAACCCGGTTCTCCGCGTGGTAATCGAGCATGGTAACCGTTCGGCCACAGAGGCAATTATTAAGTACTTTAAGAACTCTTTATTCTTTATTCTTTAAGAACTCTTTATTTGCATATTATTTATAATCGGACTATCTTTGTTGCAGTAAAACGGAATTAAACTGGGACGAATGGTATGGGATATTAACGGATTTATGCGTGATAAAGTCTTTGGACCAAGAATTTGTTGAACTAGCCCTGACCAACTGCGGCCTGCCCGGAACCTCTACCGTCATTGTGCCACAATACAGATCATTCTTCGACACTTTCAAGCCCAAATCCAAATTACTTGTCGGATAATTTTGGTCATTAAAATTAAGTTTTTATTGAATGTCAGGATATTTAATCACCATGAGATTCAACTATTTTTTTGTGAAATTACTCCACTAGTTTGTTATAATTACTTACACAAAGACCCATCGAGTATATAACCAGAAATAGAGACGAGACGTCATTTAATTTGAAAAGTATTCTGCCAAATCATTTCGGTGACAACTGCACTCCGATTGGTCAGCCCGTATTCGAAACAATGGATGCGTGTCGATTGTGCACGTTGTTAGCTATACAACGTGCACACTAGTTGCTCGCAATTCCATCTCCCTTTCCACAATGTACTAAGAAAATATTTTTGTATGACTGTATCATCATCATCATCAACCCATTAAAAGTCCCACTGTTGAGCCCTTCGCTCCTTCGCTCAGGCGAGGTTTTAGGTCATAATCCGCCACGCTGCATGCGTGTTGTGGATTTCACAAGTTTTCGGTTGTAAACATTCTTTGGTGTGCAGGTTTCATCACGATATTTTTCTTCATTGAAAAGCTCATGGTAAATGGGTCACGTAAATTCCCGGATTCGAACCCACAGCCTATGTTTGAGAGGCTGTAGGTGAAACCATTAGGCTGCCACGGCTCCTATATATGGATGACTGTATACCAGAAATAAATGTATCATTATCTTTGTAATATTAAACTTACCCGCTGAGTTAGCGAGGTCGACGTACTGCTCCACACATGCCGCTTGCATTGTAGATACGCCATTTTGCCCCTTCGAACCCGTCGTTGTCAGGCTCGTCTTGACGTCCTAGTAAAGACTCCGCAATCGCTGATCAGCTAGCTGCAAAAAAAATCTTATCAATCTTTGAAAGATGTAGCAACATTTTGCAATGGCAAGGTTTAAAACCGACTTGAATTGCCAAGGTTAATAATATTTTTTTATTTATTTTGGTCTGTAGATGGCTAACAGCCTCTCCTTTTTATTTCTGAAACCATGGGCGGAAGTCTACAATATTTATCCGAAGTAATAACGATAAAAGCAGGAAAATATAACAAAGTTTCGTTCTAAAATTTAATATTTTAGGCCACGGGGGAGACGAAAATTCAAACATCTATTTTATTTTTATTCTTTAATTTACCAAAAATAACACTTCTGTCAAAATAACTATACAACAAATAACATGAATCAATTAAATGGCACTTATACATAACGTTAATAGATAACCTAATTTCAAACAGCGTTTATATCGGCGACGTAGCATGTAGTCGAGCAAATAGCTCAGCTATCGGATCAAGTCATTGCAACGCTGTCCAAGTCTTTCCAGAAAAGAAGCTGTAAAACCTACGCCAATAAGTCGTCAATTACCTTTAGCCATTTTCCTGACCTGAAAGCAACCATTTGCGCCTTTTTTACATTCTACACCCAAATGATGAAATTTGTAGTATCATACGTATAATACTTTCCCATATCTTCAACATACATTTCACTAAATGTCAGCCCTACGTTGGCACTGCTCGGCTCCTCGACTAAATCATTAACATATACGTTGAACGAGTCAGTAGGGCAGAGATCACTCTGTTTTTTACCGCACTTTAAAGTTGTCAGACAAGACTCTCCTCTAATATTGCTTTCCTGATGGCTGCACCATAAAGTCTATAATTCAGCGAGACCTTTCTTTAGGTACACACAGCTTTCCCCCACAAGATGGAATAGTTACGAGCCACCAGAGCAGTTTCGAGAAATCGTTTGCTTGGCTGTACTAGCAATATCCCGATTTTGTTCTTTACTGTACAGTTGTACCCATCGTAATTTCGACTAATTTTGTTGGAAGATATAATAACTTTGTGCGCACAGATTGACAAGGCAGTCTACATAAACATCGTTATACCGGCCGCCAACATAAATGCTCTACACTTAATCTCCTCAAACGAAGTACAGAGCATTTCCTTGGCATGAAGTGTCTTTAATCCCCACATTTACTAACACGTGTAGACGTGTTATTTGACTGCTTTTAAATTTTAAAATTATTTTTTTTTAATATGCACATTTATTGTTTTACTTTCTACTTACTCAGAAACACTACGAACACTTCTTAACTATTTTGTATAATTCTAAAATTTTATAAAATTACTAAAATTCTATAAAATTATCCCTTTCTTTGTGTTTAACCAATATTACCAAAGAACTCCCTTATATAAATGTTTTACATGGTAGGTTCAATCTACCAATTTTCTATAGTTACTAAATGAATATGAAAACCGCTATCAGCAAAATACGTCCAATGTTATTCTATTAAAAACCAATTGTCGTCTATCGATAATTTCAAAGTTCATATTTTTTAGTGCAATTATAATATACTTCATCACCATTTTGTATACCTATCAGATTGTTGTTTGTTAAGGTTTTTATCACAGTCAATATAATATCTTCGATATAATTTGGTTCACACACTTAGCAACGAGAGGGAAGTGGTCAGACTAATAGCAGCCTCAGTCGTGATGCAGTGGTCTAACCAACGGTGAGAGTCATGCGCCTCCTTAATGTCGGAATAGGTGTCCGAGTCCGAACCAAATCCGAACGAATATGCTCAATTCGTACTATGACGCGACTTTAATATTAAAGTAGGTAATGTTGATCTTATGTCAAATTTAGCAATCTTAAAATAGTTACTCGGACGCAGTGGAAACAGCAAATATTTTCGAATTTATTGTCTAAGTATCGATTTGTAATGATTAAAAGTTAAGTTGAACTTACTTACTTATTTATTTACATAAATCTCTACAATGTTTTGTTTATTTCTTTTACTTAATATTACATAGGAAATAATTTCTCGTTAAATAAACATACGCGATGTTTATTTCGTAAAATTATAACAGCGACATCTATATGCTCCTTGGCAACACTAACAATTGACACTAGACTATAATTCCGAATTCATAACGTAACTATCAAGACTCAGCTTGTTTTATTTATTTTTCTTCATGAAAATGCGGAAAAATAATTGAAAACAACGTAATTTTAATAGATTTTGTTATTATATACCTTTCTTTTTTAACAGTTAATTTTTTCTGATTGTAAATAACATTATGTGCTTAAACATTATACTACGATAAGACGATTCGGAACACCAAAAAAGAAAGAGATGGCATTATATAATTAATATAGCGTTATTTCTTTCCTATTTTTAGTAAGGAATAGACAATATTAGAAAATCATTCGTTCTTTCAATCACTTTCACTTCACTTTTTATTTTTATGGCTCCATCAATATGAGAACTGATGATTTTGCCAATGTCACAGTTGAAAGAAAAAAAAACGAAACAAAAAAATGAAACTTTAGAAATAATGCATTACTTGGTTGACAGGTTTGTCACGGTAGGAATATGAGTAAAATTATAATAAGCTTACTTGAAGCTTACATTGAAATAAGATTGTTTTTGGAAAGATTATGTTAGGCCCCCAGGTGTTCGATGTCATTTGTATCGGTAGGCATGCAAAAGCTGAACACATTTGTAAACCTAAACCTTATAATAAGTAGCAATAATTACAATAATAATTTAATGTTGTACTAAACTAGGTTCAGTAATACTGGGATTAAGCTTGTGAATGGAATTGGATCCTCGCCACGAAGGGCCAAACTGCTGGAAGCGTTCTCACTTTGAATAGCTATGCAAATACATAGAACAAGGTAGGTGTTAGTCGTTAGTGTCCCTGTCGGTCCATTTATTTCTAAATTGTCACTTTATAGAAAAATAGACTGGACCCCATAAACCGCAAATGCTTGTTGCGAGGTGTAACCAGCGCTCAACTGGCAGGAAAAACCCTACGCGCTTACATCTTTGACGTAAAGATACCGACGTAGAGAATAAGTCAAAATGCAAAAAAAAGAAATTATTTCCATACAAAATATTTACTATATAGATTTTAAGACTTTCGTGGTTATTCACTAAATGAATATCACTAGTATCAGGTTTCTTACCACGGTATGACTTCTTTTTATTTTCCCGATATTTCGGAACGGTTGCACGCTCCAAAATATTTACTCAAATTTTTTTATGCTTATCGATATCAAGTTCATTTCCATCCTATCTCTAGTACCGATAACAAGCAGAATTACTTTCCTATACACGTTTTCATTCTGTGGTCATTCGATCATTCCTGCAAAATTAAACAGTTAGGTAATTTCAGAGTTACAAAAAGAAAAAATATTTTCCCTTCATTTTCATATCTATAATTTGATAAAAACGTAATCACAAATATAGGATTACCTATACCTGTACAGCTAGGTAGCTGCTACTGCTTCTGTGCCTGCTGCTACTTACAATCGGGATTGTGCACATTTATTGATAAATGCTCGATATTTGCGGTATTTTGAGCAATATACTTAAAATTTACCAACTTAGATAGATGTAGGTAGATACTTTTTATTACATTAACATTCACTTCACGAACATTCACATCACGTAGGTGCTGTCTCTCGAATGACAAATTTGAAACTCATCTTTGATTTTATTATTGTTAAACATGACAGTGTGTCGCTATATCTCTAGTGTGACAAAAAAGAAGTAATGCATTATTCTAGTTTTTTTAATTCACTTTAAAACTATAAATCTGCCCAGCTTAAACGTTTTAAAAACAACAGCTGAGTTGCTTTTTCGGCGTACAGTCGGTTTCTGGAACAAAGAATATCAGCATCGATGAATGAATCAAGGAATGCTAAAGGGGATATTTTAATTTACGCAGATTAGATTAGATCCTCGGACGTGGATGCTGCAACTCGCAAAACTGGTGTGGTGGCAAAAAAGAGCACGAGAGGCGTTGCTAAACAACTTAGTACCAAATACATATCTACAAGGTATCAGATAGTGCAACAGAAACTTAAAAGCTTATTTTTGGTAAATTTGTAAAAAGTCACATAATGAAAGTAGTTGTTTATGATGTTAGTAATATAATATAGTTCAGACATTGTTAGTATTTTACAAATAACCCTGTATACGATAAACCTAATTATTAGTAATTTTAAAGATATAGGTGAATAAGACAGCTTAGTTTTGATGCTCTGCGTTTTATTTCCTGATTAGCCTCATCTCTAGTACGAACTAAGTACGAATGAAAACTATGAGGCTTAGAGCAGACGACAATATACGCTTCTTACGGGAGAAGCCACAGACATATAATGAGAAGTGTATTTAGTATAGTCGAGGGTAAGAGAAATGTTTTTTTTTTTTTCAAAATTCGTTTTGTCAATACGAAAAACTTAGATCGTCAACTTTGTTTAGTCGCAATCAATGTTAGTTTTATATCTTAGCCTGAACTTGCCTTTTTTTATCAGCTTTATATGTTTAAACAATCATTACTTAAGCTAAATTCAATTACTTACGATGTGAATGCCGAGAACGTGCAAATTGTGCTGTTTCTCTTTCCTCAAAACTTGGGATAAGAAATACAATCATCTTATTTCTTATAAAGGTAATGTATACGTCGTGTTCTCAGGATTTCTCAACAGTGAAATGTGCTTTTCCTCCTTTTGGATTTGAAACAACGTAGCGACTTCTCTTTTGTTTGTTTATATTTTCGACGGAGAGACTATAGTGCTAAACGCTTTCGATAATGGCTTCGAATGCCTCTTCTCACGCTATTCCTTATCCCACCTAACCCTAATATAATACCGACTAAATCGTAATGTCTTCTGATATCATAAAAGAAAAATAGGATTCGAATTGGTTTGACCTAGTATTAATGTGGTCTGTGGGTTTGACAAATTTGTTGACCTCTCATAGCACTTTACCCGTGTATCACTGATACTATTAGTAAATATGTGTAATCTAAACTACACATGGTTTGGAAAAAGTCAGTGGTCAAAATTGGAAGTCGGTTTAGTATCTCTGCTATGATGTTAATTTTTAAAAACATTGTGATAGGAAATGAAAAAAAAAAGAAATGTAAAATTACGTATGCAGGATGTAATCATTAAGTATTAAAAAAAAAAGTATGTAATCTTTAAGTATGCCCAGGCGATAATTCCGTATGATGATATCAAAAACTTTTTGAAATGATGATATATTATATTGTACGTTACTTCTCGCTACGAATGTCATATTAAATGTGTAGGAGCGTTGAGGATAAAATTTTGGTTTTACTATTTAGGTGTTTGATATCCCTTATATTTACGGAATAATCGCCTGGGCATACTTAACGATTACACTCTGTTTATTTGTTTTTCAAACAAAGTTAACGTCTTTAAGTCCTCATGGTCACTGCTGAAAAAAAATGGTTTCTAATGCGTAGTAATCACGAATACCTCTAAGAAATCGAGACATAGCAATAGTAACACCACTGCAATTTTGTGTAGAGATTAACACTTTCCAATAGTAATTCTTTCCTTGGGCATTTCACAGACAGAAAAAAAAATTTTTTAGAAGTTTTTTCGTGAACATACACTTCTTGACCGTGGTTCACCTATCTGGTTCACCTGAGTGGACTACGGGCAATTATTTCTTCCTGTGGGTCACCTATGTCCACCTGGATGGACCATGGGCAAAATTAACAAATCATTCGACGATGTTGATGGCTCAACGGTATATACGGTACATACGGCTCTGGATAGGGAGGTCCCTGGTTCGATTCCTAGTAGGACTAAATTGGGAAATGTACTTTTATAAATTAGTGCTAGTCTGGGTATTCTGGGAAGTTGGGGTAATACGTAAGTGATTTAAAAATGCGAAATTTTCACTAACATGTTGACAAGTACTTAGTACAAGCTATGATGGCCGTTTTGACGTATGTCCGCTCGTCAAGTTTCGTATTAATTCATAACCACGTTGAGGGAGCTAATTGATGTACATTGTTAGTGAGCATAATTACAAGTACAATATCATAGTACATTGTTGTCATTTGTAACACGCAGTAAGATTTATGGATGTATAATTTTACGACACAACTCGGCATTCGTTGTACTTAATTCGAAATTTTTTAAATGTAATCTAATACGATCGTCACTTATAGGATCGCTGTCCAGCACCACTTCTACCTTCGGGAAATTGACGTCAAAGTTCTTTCGCACACAAACAAAGCAGTTTCGAATTGACGCTATAAAGGCTATATTAAGTAAAGGTTTTTATTTTCGTTTTATTAAAACTTTTTAAGCAGCTACCCCTTGCAATACTAGTTATAAATCTAAAAGCTAATAGATTCGACTCGCATTTTATTATATTATTTTCGATAATTAATTGCGATTTGACCTCATTATTGTAATCTGTCAAAACGGCTACCATAGCGTGTCGGTACAGTAATTAATTCATTAATTACACAAATATGTATTGTACACAAAACAGTGTAAACATCTATGAGGTTCAACAGAACAAATTGAATCTATTCATCCAAAACGGTAGTAAATAAATGAAAATTACCAAAACATTTATTACAATTACATTAAGTACATATATTTAAATATTCTAAATTTTCAGGGGAAGTGGATATAAACAGAAATTAAACTTGATTTATAATATCAAGAGTAAACTTAAACGAACTATTGACACAAACGAGCCGAGAAAATTACAAGTCGTTAGACAAGCCAAAGAATCATGAACGAATAAACATAACAATTATTCAAAAATGGAAATATTTTTCCAAGCAATATTCGAAATAGAATTTGTTAACGGTGGTCGCGCGGCACTACACGTGAGAAGTCTGCTCATTTATGAATTGAACTTTAATTACAAACGTTTTGATTGCTAGCATTCGTCAAGTTATTAAAAATTTATTGCTGTAATTATTCAATAAATTGATCAAACCCTAAATGTGCCTCATTATTATCTATACTTACTTACTAGCTGTGGTTTCGTCTGTACAAAACCCAAAAGTATAATATAGGCTCGCGTCATAGATAAATAAGAAACATCAATATATTATACACATTTATTATACATATACATACATTACGTACACACACACACACACACACACACACACACACACACACACACACACACATTTAAATACAAATTTTATAATGTCAAGTGACGGGACGAGCAAGTCGTGCGTCTAATTGTAAGCTACGCCTGTTCGTAACAGTTGCAGTGCCACTGCACCCGTCACCCAGAGACATAAGTTGACAAGTCCCATGTGCTTGTAGTTTTACCAGCACCCTTACCCATCAAAACCGGAACACAGTAATGCTGACATTACTGCTTGGCGGCAGAAATAGGTAAGGTGGTAGTACTTTCCTGGACGATGTCTTTCACTAGGAGCTCTACTGCTACAAAATATGTTCTATGGGTTCCAGGGCTCTTACACTTACTTGTAAAATATAAGTATATTATCATATATCATTATGTTGGAAAGTGCAGAAACCTTTTTTTGGATAGCTAAATAAACGTGCGAATGGGTACTACCCCTGCATTTATCCTAGTACGTTTCTCTTGGGTTTTCTTGGTTATAATTCGTTGACGGTTAGGCGAAAGGAACACCAATTTGTGGTTACGTGCAAAATTTTGCGCGGTAATATTAATATTTCCCAGATTTGCATGATGTGTTAGGTCGACTCTTTGTGCCTCACAACTATCACCGCAGTAGAAGAAACAAGTTGTTTGCCACCCCGTGGTCCCGAACCGTAGCCCCTGTGGGCGCTCAATTCTCTCCTTAGCATCAACCCTGAATGCGACTTGTTTGCTGATGGATGGGCGGAAATATTGTCAGAATGTTTGCGTTATTGTGAAAAGGGCGCTTGAAAGGTACATAATCTCATAATATAATTATTTTTACGTTGTTAATAATATTTATTTAATTATTGTAATTGGTGTGTCCGTCTAATAAAATCTACATTTTGCACATGACAACTAACATAGTATTATCTCAAAATTGTTTTAAGTTATATTAATATTACCTATCGTATACGAATGACATACAAATATAGCGAAATTTTGTAGATAAATTTATTAATGTAACGCAATTTAGAGATAAAATATAATATCACGCAATTTTTGAGATAATACCATAGATTTAGTATATAGGTACCAAATCTATGGATAATACTATATTAGTTGTCAAGTGCGTCAATTTATCCTCAGACTACAAAACATATGATTTATCCTTAGATTTTTCTCCATCCTCTAAGGATTTATTTATCCTATAAGTTCAAAATATGTTTTATTCCCATGAGAAGTTGATTATTTCTCGTCCCCGGTGCAACACAAGTTGTTTGAAAGGTTAACGCGCATTTCTCAGCACGTAGTTACGAAAATAATCGATCGCATACGCTTACAAATGCATAATTTGACACCGCTGAATATGCTTCTTACTGAAAGCACAAAACACGTGACTCAACAAAAAGAAAAACTCATCATCCATACATACAAATCATACAAATACACGGTAATAAAACTCTATTACTTTTAACGCAAAAGTCGATTCATCCCGAAAGAGTCATGTAATTACAAGCAGATGATGAGCTCGGAATAGACACCGTTTTTTTAATTCTCATTTTAATAAATCTCAATATTGCATTGGAGATCATTGTAATTTCCCCAACTGTAAAGCAAAAGTTCAAATTCAGAATTATAGTAATAAACAATTATTAGAATTTTGTGTATTTATTCGGTGTACAGTCAAGAGCACACATTGTACTTTGGACCGTTCCTATCGTAAACGGCATCGAGTTAGATAAGTCTTACGTGTCAAGCTTGACGTGCTCGTGACCCTGTACCTACTAGCCGCGTCCATACTAAGTACATGGCAGCATTTTTGTACGTGTTGTCTACAATAATGCCTTCGAATTTTAGTTTAGCTTTCACTGAAGAGGCTGACAAGCATAGAATATCGATAACATACATACGAGTACTACAATATCAAATATATATAAATACAGGTGATAGTATATTAGCAAGAGCACGAGGTTGTATTATCCTTTTGGTCCTACCAGTAGGAGTATAAGGCTATATTAGTCGTCGCTTCTACCAGTGGGACCACCTAGCAGGGTCATAAGGAAACGGTCGTATCAAATGATAATAAAGGTAATATTCAAAATGCCACGGTGGCCGAACGGTTACCATACTGGAATGCGACGCAGAGGTCCTATGTTCGATTCCCAGGCCGGAAGAAATATGTGAATGGCCTACATTTATTTCTCTTGTGAGAGAGATTCACACTTCGGGACCTAATAATCAGATAAAAAAAAATAGATTGAAATAATCCTAATTTTTAATTTGTCCCAAGGTACTCGTATACTGTGGAATTATTGTACTAATTTCAACATAGTACTTAGAAAATTGTTTAAATAATAAACGCAATACAGTCCATTACATTTTTCGAGTAAAAAAAAAATGCGGTTTTAAGAGTTACTAATTTTTGTCCCTCTTAGGCGATATTATTCGCCGTAACAAAGGATCAGGAGTAATAAGCGTTTGCTCCCAAGATCACAGACCACTGCCCTTTTCCTTTCCTTTATTGTTCACGGGGACTTGACTACACAATTTTTTTTATAATCCTCGAAAAATAATTTGCGAGAACTCTTAGAAGCTCTTTAGCGACTTCATATATCTGTAGTCGTGTCCGTTCATGTTATGCGAACTTTTTACATGTTACGTAAGTTCCTTTGTTTTGTGTTAAATACTACAAAAGAAATATTATAAAATAAATAGATAATTT
Source organism: Hyposmocoma kahamanoa (assembly GCF_003589595.1). Taxonomy (NCBI): domain Eukaryota; kingdom Metazoa; phylum Arthropoda; class Insecta; order Lepidoptera; family Cosmopterigidae; genus Hyposmocoma; species Hyposmocoma kahamanoa. Next base: position 10,510,704 of record NW_020653200.1, read on the forward strand.
ATTCGTATTAGATAAAAAAGAAGTTTGACAAAGCAACCACATTTTTTTCTTGTCTAATACACCTGTAGATGTAAAGTGTTGTTGTATAGCTATTTCTTTTCTGTAAGGTAAATACCTTAGAAGATGGAAAAAAGTAAAGAAAAGGAGTTGCCCTATCTACGGAATAAACGTACCTATCTATACCCTATACCAAAATTGTACCACACAAATGGCGGATTTCTTTAGTGTTGTACCATAATCTTAGATAAATCAATATTGAAATGCAAATGTATGGTTTGAATGTTGAAACTGCTTTTTATGTTTGCAAATTTATATAGTTTACTGTAATCAAAATATGATTAATAAAAGTTTAACTAAAGTATATACATATATATCAACATTCCATTGAGGAATGTTTTATGTCATAAGGGAACATCCGGAAATGTCATATGAGATTTTAAAGTTCTTATTTTGCATTTATAAATGCTTACAAATTAGGAAAAGTGGATTTCTATATGGATTTGTACAGAAAAAAAAATTCATTTGAGAGAATATTAAAAAAATAAATAAATAAATTGTTATCTAAATCTGGAGATCCCTATGCATTTCCAATCTCAAGATTAATATAAGAAAGAAATTTTTAAGAGGTTTCTAAATATAAGCTGTTTTGTATTTATGCACTGGCATAGAATTAATATCAGTGATTTTGACTTAGGGGAATCTTTAACAGTTACCTCTTAATTTTTGAAATAAATAAAAATTATTATATACTTAATAGTAGTAATATTATCGACAATCATAAAATTACATTATAATATTAATAATATTTTTTTTATTTTATATTTATTATTTGCTTAAAACATGGTATTGGTAGTGCCGGTACTAACATGTTTCGCATATTAAACAACCACTATTAAACTACGACAACAATAAAAATGTCACAAGAAATGTAACTCGTGTCATGTCATAATGTTATAAATTAAATTTGCCACGAATGATTATGATGAATTAAAATCAAGATAAAATCTTACGTCTTATTTCCTGTCAAATGATTCATTTACTTTTGTTGTAAAAAAGATTTTCATTTAATAATTTAATCTCGGGCTGTTCACATGTTGGTCGCTGTCAGTTTTGTTTTAAGGATCTAAGAATGCCTAGTAATGAGTCTTTTTAATCAAAATTAAATATAAAGTTATTTACTTATAAATGTAACGATGGAATTGCATTATCATGTAATATATTACATGCATGTAACTATAGCTACAAACAAAGTTTTATTAAAATTCGCCTCGTCAAAATGAGGCGAACAAATGAAAATGGTATTTGATCATATGTTTATATTCGGCAGGCCCATAATTTCCAACGATACTTTCTTTTCTGGTTTGTAGGTAACCTTTAAAAATAAAAATAATAATGAAATAATAAAAACCTCATAGACAATTATTGTTTTAATAACAGAAATCTCAATAATATGTATGCTAACAAAAGCAAGACTATTTCAAAATAATCGTTATCAGTAATCATCAAAATATATTAACAAACAGGCAATCTGTAGTAATCAAAGCAAAATTCGGCAAGACATAAGAATAAACTACTTAAATGACTTAAATGTGTCCAGTTACATGAGATATTTGGACTATTGTATGAATTATAGACAGAAAAATAACATATGCGGTGTAATGATGATTTCCGCTTTTTCTATTGCCGCACCCACAGACCACGTCAGTTGTCGTTCAAATGTGATACATGATTATTTTGTGGAAAAAATAGAAATATGCCGTGTTGTGCCATTATATCATGTCGCATAAGAAGCCAAAGTTTAAAAAATACTCCGGGAGTAATTTCATTTCATCGGTAAGTACTAAAATTCTGTATTTCCTAATATTTTGAACAATACAATACTAATATTTCGGAACAAAAATATTTTCTTGCAACCAATCAATAATAATTTACATTGGTTGCTAGCCATCGCCGCCGTCAAAAGAACAATTCGAATGACGCTGAATGAATTGCTTGCATTAGCGATGTAATACACTTGGTACTGGGTCCGCGTTTGTAATCAAATTTATCGATATGTAGACACTCTGTATTTAAAAACCCGGTTTTGGTTGAGTTCAACATTTTTTTTATGAATAGCAGTACCAATGTGTAAACATCAATTGTTTACAGGTAAAGCTAAAAATTTTCGTTAGTGAAATGTTTTGGTCCCAACACTCGCAACAGTTTTTTTTTAATTTTCAATTTAAGTAAAAACGATATATTAATGGAAAAAAAGGTTAGAAGAGGTATAAACAATATCGATAATTTTACAATACACGTAAGCTCGTGGAGTATCAAATGAAGACTTTATGAGATTGGAGATTTTCTTTCCCTTGTCTACATGATTCCTATCTCCCTACTTGCTTATTATACGACACTTTCATCCGCTAGAGTTTTTAGTTTTATCATTTACATTTGCAGTTTTTGTATTGATTTTTTTAGTTTCCCTCCGGATCCTTTTTAAAGGAGAAATGGGCTGAAGCAACAGGCCGTAAAAGCAGGGTACCTACTAAATGTAGCACCATTTGCTATAGGCATTTTATGACATCACGTTATAGAAATATGAATAACAACCGAAAAATTCATTAAGAAAAAAATAATTTGGTTAATCAGGTAATATACGACATGAAACTCAGAGTCGTCTTCGCAATTTATAGACCACAGCTAAATGTGAAAACATTTCTGAAGCATTGTCAGTTACTTTTCGTCAAGTTTTCATGAAACAAATGATTCGCTTCTTTGCCTTCGGAAATAAGTACCTTAATTTTCTTGACAAGCTCGTCAACGCGTTGACGTTGTCAAGTTCAGTCAGTTCAGAAAGAGGTAATTGTTGAACAAATATGTCATATTTTAGGGAGAATAAAAATTTATATGATGACTGTGTTTTAATTGTTAATGGCACCAAGAACTAGGCAATTGCTTTATACTCGCTAATTATAGCAAGTATAAAGCAATTGCCTAGTTCAATATTCCGCAAGGTATAAAACATAATATCGACATCAATTAAATGTCACATCCCTATCTGTAGATTGCCAACATTTTGCTATTGTTCCAAGAAGTTGATGTTCATAGGATTTTTAGCTTCATGTAACTAGTAATAATAAAACCTTATTAGATTCAAATAAGTTTCAATGCTTCTTACCAAAAGTTTATTTATAATTGTCTGATTTCGTTTGACAATTTATAACCAATCAAAATTAAGTTATCTTAGTACTAATGCAAGATTACGTTGTCAAATGTGTGCGTGTGGCAACACCGGTTTTGATACTAACGTTGCTTGATGCCATTTCCATTCTTTTCTTTCTTACGTGGCCTCACCCCTTAATGCTGAAGCTACCTTTAATGCTGCAGCCACGCATTTTTATCAATACTTAATTGTTGTCACTGTCAATATTTTTGTTCATTTCATGACAATTCATGCGAATAATTCATTAAAACATTTGGCAAAACATTGGTTTTAACATTTGATGTACGGGAAGTACATCACCATTGACATTGACAACCGGTTACGGTTATCAAAGGGTACTACAAAAATGGCAAAATCAATATAGTTGGCATACAAGATGACGTTACGTATTTTCGATACCCGTGTTTGACACAAATCAATCTAATGCTATCTCTTTTGGCTTACGACGGCACGCAGTAGTTAAACAAAGACAATACAATGTTTATATTTTCAACGTCTAAATGCATCATATACATATAACGTCTGATTTGAATATAACGTGTCTTAAGGAATGACTACGGAGGTCATCAAATATTATATTACCTTATGGCTGTATTTTCAACTACTAATTTGCAATATGTGGTCAGCATCTACTACTGTAAATCACTAACCAAAATAAAGCGTACCTGACACCGTCTATCAACAACCAAAAAATATTTATTAATTGCTCTGGTTTTCGACAGTACGTCAGGCAAGTAAAAAAAACTTCTAAAAAGAATTCAACCAACTTCAAAAACAACGAAAAGTATTTCTTTTTTGCCCAAGAAACCCGATTGAAAACTTTATTAGCACAGAAAACTCTGTGCTAAAAAAACTCCAGACGTGGTTTCATGTGGAGTAAAATGTAAATGATTTTTGTATGTAGAAATATCAATTAATAAAGAAAACCAAAGAATTAATTTGTCGAATTGGTGCAATTATTATAATTTATATTTCTTTATCGACAGATGTAAGAAAGGAATTTAAAATCGGCGGGCAGAATATTTCCAAGTCGCTGTTTTTAATTTCGTTTCAATTGCGGACAACCCCTAACGCATGTGCAATTACAAAAACCTGACATATTAGTAAAAATATTACGTTGATTTACGTATGTATATAGAATTGAGAAGAAATATTAAAATAACGTCAATAACATTAAACGTAATTGTATACAACTAAAATGGTTTATGACCTACTCCTAGCGTTTCACTTGCGGAAACAAGGACTGGTCACGAATGCGCAAAACTTTTGAAACGTGACGTAACCACCTGAATCATCGAGTATATAACCAGAAACTGAAGGGTGGAGAGACGATCACTATGTTCGTTCCAATAGATAGCGTGCTAATAATCATTTATTGATATTAATGTCTACTTACGAAAAAAATATCTGCCAAAGCGCATCAATCGGCAAAAGCACGATGCCGGCGTGAATGTGTTAACTGTGTTAGCCTAAAATAAGTATGTCAAATATCCCTAAATAATAATTTATGAATAGGTCCGAAACAAAAACGCTATAAGAGAAAACTATTGTTATTTTTGGCCGAAGAAACGAGTTTAAAACCATTACGCAATTTTAAAGTTATGGACGTGTTCAAATAAATAAGAAAGACTAAATAATCATAGGTAAGTACTTTTGGTATAATGACGTGTGATAAGGTGGTTTGCCAATGATTCGTGGGTTGTTTACACGTGGGCCGGTCATAAATCGCTCATCGTCGTTTTTAATCGTTTTACGATTAAAAACTATTTGTATTTTGCGCGTGCAATGTGACAAGAATAAAAGAAGTTGTATGAAAAGGGTAGTTGATGTAAGGCTCGAGAGTTGTGTCAGAATAAAGGGCTTAGTCGATGAATGGCCAATTCGCAAGTGGCGTTTCGTGGTCTTTGCCTACTCCTCCAAGATTTCTAAGATAATTCGAAGATTGTATTTTAGAAAATGTTCCTGTTAGGTAATCCTATTGTTAGTTCCCGAATAGAAAGTAGGTAGAGTTTCTAAATTAGATTTTTTTATAACAGGTATCTCGTTATTGTAGTTTTGAATGTTTCACAATTCTGTCACATATTGCCAAGACTGCAAAACTTATTAAAGTGCTAAAATTCTCCCCTATTTGATGAATTATTGGGACTAGTGAGCGTACGTATGTATGTAAAGTGTAGGAGGAGAACAGTTAACTACTTTTTGATTATTTTGTTTGCTTTTGTAAATTACATTTACCATTAATTCACTACAGTACAAAATAACACTTTGAAACTTTTACTACTTTCTGAAAATATGATACAGCATCCTGATTTTTCACTTTCTTGACTGACTGATGAGTGCGCTGCCGGACGACCAAATGAAGATTGACGCTGGATTGTTCCTCTTTTTGGAGTTTGTTTCTCTTTTGGTTCGGACACTTTTAAAAGTGGATCCGACATTCAATTTTTGATATGTCCCAGAATAGACCATTTGTATGCACCGTCGGCGTAACTGCGTAACAAAAGTCCCAGTTTTCTTATGTACAATATAAGTATAAGAGTACCTAATATGTACCCTATAGTGGGATGTATTTGCAAAAATGTACTATACATATACTACACAAGTACACAATTTAAAAATCTCTTCTACTTCTTATGTTGATTATAAAAGTAATATCGGTTCTAAATAATGCGAAATATTCGAGGAGAAAGACAGGGAAAGTAGAAATGACCTACAAAAAGTGTTTAGGTACACTAACATGGAATGCTTGAAGACTACGAAGTTGACCCTTTGCCATGTAGCAGAATTTTAGAACTGACTTCGCGTCTTTCACGAACATTATGATATCCTTCCTCCGTTCATTTCCAAACTCACAATTTTTTTTTTTATTTCTTTTTGTTTTGGCTTCTGTCCTATTAAGGACAAATCAACTTTAAATTTATGTCAGAATAAACCTTAGACTATGGAAATCAAAGGACTTGCTATATTGACATATATAAATCAGACATTATATGTATATGCTGCATTTAGACGATGAAAACATAAACATTTTATTGTCTTTCTTTATCTACTGCGTGACGTCGTAAGCCAAAAGAGATAACAGTACATTGATTTATGTCAAACAAAATTTATGTCAAAACGGGAAGTAACGTTATCTTAAATGCCAACTGTCCTCATGTTACCATTTTTGGAGTACACTTTGACATACGTATCCGGTTGTCAAAGGGAAGTACATCAAATGTCAAAACCAATGTTTGGCCAACTGTTTTAGTGAATCATTCGCAGGAATTGTCATGAAATGGACTAAAATACAGAGACAACAATTAAGTATTGATAAAAATGCGTGGCTGCAGCATTAAGAGGTACGGCAGTAGAAAAAGCGGAAATCAACCGAATAAATATATATATAATAGTAATGAAATAAATATATAAATCATACAATAGCCGAAATATCTCATGTAATTAGACTCATTTAAGTAGTTTATTCATAAGTCTTGCCGAATTTTGCTTTGGTTAGTTTAGATTGCCTGTATGTTAGTATATTTTGATGAGTATTGATAACGATTATTTTGAGATAGTGTTGTTCTTGTAAGCAGACATATTTTCGATATTCTGTTATTGAAACAATTTACTACGAGGTTTTTAATATTTTTTTTTTAAAGTTTACCTACAAATGAAAAAAGAAAGACAGAATGGTTGGAAATTATAGGACTGCCGAACATAAACATTGGATCAATTACCATCTTCGTTTGTTCGCTTCATTCAAATTTAAATGGAACTTTGAATGTAACTAGATTACATGATAATGCAATTCCAGCGTTACATTTATTGATAAATAACTTTATATTTTATTTTTATTAAAATGGCTCATTACTTGCCTAGTAATAATAGCCTAGTATTAATCAAACTTTGATTTTAATAAACTACACAAATTTGCAAACATAAAACACAGTAACAACAGTTTCAACATTTAAGCCATACATTTGCATGTCGATGTCGGCGTTGTATTTGAAAAACAGGACGCAACGCGACGCGACTCTACGCTAGTGTGAATTGAGCCTTGGACTTATTGTTTTTTTTTCCATCCTCCACGAAGTCAGTCGATAGATTTTTGTGTATTTGCTTTTTAAGCAAAGCTTTTGTCTAATAACAAACTTAGTTGAGATTTCGAAATAATGAACTCCCATTGTGTACCTATACTTCAATGATATTTATTTTATCTCCGATATCCCATATTAGTGTGAAGTGTTTTTTATTGTATGTACAGTCAACAGCACATCAAGCTATACATTTTTGTTCGGAAATCGCAAGCAACGTTCAGAATATGAACCGTCAATGTGTAGCTTGATATGCTGTCGTCTGTACATAAATTTGTGGTATAACACACTCAAGTGTTTTATGCCAGAAATTTATATATTTAATTTTAGACATAATAATAAGTACATTATTATGTCTCTGCCTACCCCGATAGGAAACAGGCGTGAAGTATATGTATGTAAATAATGGTAATTGACATTTTAGTAATGAATTTCAGACTCATAATGCAGATTAAAAACATTTATCATTTCACTAATTTATAGATTTCAAAAAGTATTAACATTGACATGCCAATTCATTGACTATGATTAAAATTCAGACTTTAAGACAGAATACACGCACCATACATTTATTCACTAAATTATCGAAAACTTTTTATTGATAAACCTCATCTATGGCAGTATAATGAAATAGAATAGAATAGAATCGTTTATTTCATGTTATCAATGTAACAATATTGCAATTGGAAATACAATGTCAAGGGATAACTATGATCGTCAGTAATAAAATTATAATAATAATAATGAATATAAAATAAAGTTGTATAATTTCTGCTTGTCGAATAAAATAAATTTAAGATTGTTTCAAAAGAAACTCATCGACACTGTACAATTTAATATCCAATAAAAGGTTTTTTATGTATAATATAATAATATAATAACCTTTTCAGAGTGTAGTAAAAGTCAATGATTTAAAAAAATAGCTTCTGCGCTCATTGCTCAAAAATGAACATTAATATTTGGTGTTATTTTTAATGTAACTCAATCTATTAACTTAAATAAAAGCTATTTACTTGAAAGCGAGACTTATGAAAGTAGTTCATAAAATACGTAAATTAATGTCCTTTACATTTTGTAGATTTTTATGAACTATTATAGGGATCATAGAACATTAATTTTAGTATAATTTATCGAGTACTTAGGTTTATCGCAATTGTTACACATAGGAAATGAAACTATTTTTTCGGATCTGAATCGCGTACCTATATTTGTTTTGTGCAAAAAATAAAGCAAAGTATTGGGCTCTTTAATAACGCGCACACTCAACATTACGCACTACGTAAACCCTGTGTCGAGGGTGCCATGGACACATAGACAACCCCAAAATAACACCCAAACTCTTGAGAGAACTAAATGTAGGTCATACAAATATATCTGCCGGCCCGGGAATCGAACCTGGGACCTCTGCTTAGCAGTACAGCATGGTAACTGTATGGCCACAGAGGTGGTTGACCTTTACAGGTACCATGGTCACGTGTAATTGAGATGATAAAGTCACCAACCAGTTATGTCTAACATTAATGCAAATCACTCTATATGTCACTTTTTTTACAATAATTATTAATAAATATCTTGTTTTCAATTTTTTTCCAAAGAACATTCCAATGTACGGAAAATAAGTGTGTTTTACAAATTATTGCATTTTAATAATAACATTATTAATTAAATTTTATTATTCGTTTATTACAATTAGAATAAATGAACACATTTCATTGGCCTCAGAATCCGAGGTAGATAATAGGCTTCTTTGCAAGGTTCTAGGGTTTGTCGAACTTAACCGAGTGTTCAGGTAAGTCATAATCAACTATAATTCCTGCATATATTTATCTCGTGAGTTTGGGGTAATTTGTGGTTGTCTCTGTGCGTGTCCATGGCACCAGCGATACAGGGTTTCCCTAGTGCGGGGCTAGATTGTGTGCGTTATAATTATATTGGACAATTATAATTGTCCAATATAAGAGAGACCGCACTCGCAGTCAAGATTGTAAACTCCTCCATCTTGTAAGGGGATGTTACATTTCACGGGACTCAGGAACTGAGAAATCTTCCTCACGGGCATCTATTGAAAGTTTATTGACATACTACCTAATTACATTCAAAGAAATCGTCTAAACTTAGATTCCTACTCGAATCATTAAATGAGCCAGCCAATAGAGAGCGGATCTAGTCAACAGGAATAATTGCACTGAGATATCGCAGGAATTATTATTTCAATTTATTCTGCGACTGCAATGCAAATGTTTATCCTAGACGTGATGTAGGTAACGTCGCATTACTATTCCATTACTATTCATCCATATGCGATAACACTTTCGTGAGTTGATGTGCCTACGCTCTCACAAACTTTGAGCCATTTCTCCCCTATTCAGGGGTAATTTAAAAGAATGTTATGGCAATCTTTTACCATTAGCATTATTCAATATTTACACTAAGTTTCATCTTTGTAAGTTCAAGGAATACGAATTTTCATACAAACATTTTTACTCTTTTACAACCGACTTCAAAAAAAGGTGAAGGGTATTTTTTTGTGTGTATGTTACGTGACAACATTTGTGACCCAATTTCGAAGTTTTTTTGTTGTTTTTATGGGTACCTCAGTAGCGGTCCCATTGAAATTTGAATAAAATATTCCATCTGTAAGGGCGGCAAATTAGGAGATGAGTAGTCCGGTTAATAGGATTTCACCCACTTTCCGTTAACCGATTAACAGTAACTCCACAAACTTTTGAGGTCAGTTTTATGAAAAATTTATATCCACACTCGCCATATTCTACACCCTCTTAGGTGTAGAATTTCGAAAAATCCATTCTCATCACGCGTACAATAAATATAAGTAACATGCCTTGCAGTTTTCATGTGCGTACATCTATCAGTGATTTGCTGGATTATATGTATTGTAATACTCAATATGCAATTACGCAATATGCAGGGCTCTTTTTGTATGGTTGCCTAGTCACATATGCTGGCTCGGGTGCTATTTAGATTAAGTAACTTTTGTGTGTATGGAGACTGTCGCTTCTGAATTTTCTTTTCATAGGAAGGTAGATGTAGAGATTAACCATCTTATGTTTTCGATAACTGGCTGTAACCAAATGCCTATTCTATAAATTCAAACTATACGCCTACCACCTATCGTTTTTATTAAAATTATCACTGGCATGACATCGTTGTTATGTAATCATCTAACTGTTATCACCTACTTTTGATAAGGGGAGGCTCCTTATGTGGGGTGCATGAAAGGAACCTCCCCGCACGACGTTCGGGGAGGTTCCTTTCATGCACCCTTGAAAATCATTCCTTTCCTGTACGTCTGGCGTACACTGGGCAACAAACCTTACGCAATTACGCCTTATTGGCAAACGTTTCACCACGATGGCAAGCATTGTAAGTGTATGCCATCGATACGATAAGAGAAAGAAGAAGACCTACTTTTACTTATTTTTTATTAATAAAATATACTCAGTAAATTTATCCGGATGAGAACTTCTTATTGATAACAATAATAATCAATAAATACTATTGTTGTAACTGGGCAACAAAAGTATTTATTGATTATTAGTTTATAAACAGTAGGTATTTTAATTACAGATTACGATAGATATATGCCACTATTTATACGCTTTTTGAAAAAATATTTTTAAGTAATATTTCAATTTTATACTAATGTTCAAATGTTTGCAGAGGCGAAATCCCGACGTTTATCAATTCTTAGGTCCAAAATGGTGCTTTAAAAGAGACTTCCCAAATGTACTTAATAATATTTTTAAGTGGTGGGTGAGAGTGCCTGCTGTCAGATTTTCTGTAATAGCGATCTGTACACTCAACGCGTAACAGCAGTAAATATTTTGACGCTATTAAAGTATAAACATATAGGTAATAAACATGTTAGTTATATGTTTATTATATGTTTAAGTAATTTTATTTCATGTCTTGAATAAAGTACTTAAAATTATCTTCCGTGGTCTTAGCTGTTCTTTTAGCTATTGAAAGAAATTAAAGTATGTCAGAATGCGTAATTGAAATTGATGGAGAGAAAGTTAAACAAGCGAAAGAGTTTTGTAAATTTACAAGGAATGTTGATAGTGAAGAACTCGTTGAGAGAAGAAAAACGAACAAAAAAAAATGAACGGCGGTGAATAATGCCTGTATTGGTCCCAACACTATTTGATGCATTCATGCATTCAAATGGGTTTTAGAAGAAGCACGAGAACAGAGTAAATGCAGTAGAAGTGGGGTTATGTAACCGAGTAAAATTAATTTATTATGATGCTTGAAATACCTATGTGAGGACGTACTAACTAAAATAGGGAAAGGTATGTTGAGATGGTTTAGGTACATGAAGCTAAACGAAAGCAGAGCGCCGATGTGGAAGGCGAAAGAGGACGCTCAAGAAGAACTTTTCTGATCAAATGGAGAATATTCTGGATAAGACGGTTTGTTTGAAAAGATGGATAAATTTAAGTAGGTAAATGAAGCAAGAGAGTTGTGTCAGGATCGTGCAAAATGGTAATCCATGGTCCATCCTGTCCACTGATTCTAATTTGTAACATTAATTTCATTTTAGTATGTTGAGTGTGTGCGTTATAATTATATTATTTTACTATTTCTGGATTGCGACTTAACAATATTGTTCGTTGATGCTTATTATGTTACAAATGCCTTGTATGAAGACTTGTATAACTTGTTATTTCTGAGAGGTGGGAACTAGGTGGATTGACACACGTGTATTTTTATAATTAGTTTAGACATCAGTCTCTCACAAAATTGTAAACTGTTCCTAGCTGTAATATGTATTTTGTGGAGATAAATAAACTTTATTATTATAATTACTATAGTTTTAGCCTATCGCAAAAAAATTAAAAGGTGTGTGTGTGTGTATGTATGTATGTATGTAAGCAGTGACCAGCACATTAATACACAGCCGAAACAATTGAAGCTAAGAATACGAAAATTGGACTGAAGAATCCTATTGTGCTCTAAGCACACAGTAAGAAGAGATTTTTTAACATCTCTAAGGGGTTGAAAAAGCCACTGAAATAAGGCACGTGTAGAAAGCATTTGAGAGTTCAAGTGCTTTGAGAGATAAATAAAAAATAATAATAATAACGCAATACAGTCTTAGCTCCGCACTTGGGATATCCCCGAATTGCGGGTGCCATGGACACAGACATAGACAACCATAAATTACACTCAAACTCACGAGAGAAATAAATGTAGGCCATACACATATTTCTCCCGGCCTGGGAATCGAATCCAGAATCACTACGTGGCAGTCCAGTATGGTAGCCGTTCGGTCACGGAGGCAGTTAAATGTAGTTAAAGGCTACAAAAATCAACCCTTAATAGAGTCGAGCGGGAGGTGAAACTGTGTATGAGAGTTCCGTAATTTTGGAAGTTTTAGAATTACGATACTTTGTTTAAAATAACATATCCTGAACTTACCACACTATTTGTATATGTATAAATTACCTATGTCAACTTTCGCTGCCTTAAGCCAGGTACTCACTAGCGATCTGTAACCGTAACCGATGCATGTAATGTGACCAAAAATCATAGTGTGTACGTAATTCGCGAGCTTGCCGCGAGCGGTACGCGTGCGGTTCGCGGTGAGCCGGCTAATTAAAGACTGTTTCAAACGTACACAGTAGAACCTCGTTACTGTATCTGCACGTTACAGTTACAGCCCAAGGAGCACACTTTAAACGCCTTAAAACTGTTACATCTATAAACAGTCTTAATATGGTATAGATTTAGATAATAGTTCTCTATAAATGGTTTTAGAAAAAAGAAGTTGTTCTTATAGACTTATTTCACTCAAGTCCAAATTTTAAAACCTTCTCAATACCAAACAACTTTATTAAGTGTAATCTCTCTTAAGATTTACTCTTAAAGTCATTATTTGAAGTTCATCTGTAGAACAACTAATTATTTTTAGTAAAATTGCTCTATACACATTCAGTAAAGCCTATTAATACTCTAAAAACTAGTGTTCTTAAGTTTATTCTAGATATATTTAATTTATAGACATTCTGTAGTGTTTGTACTTATTGACAAACACGTTATAGCGCATCTTCAGTAGATTTTATTTAAAAACATACTACAATTAGGGTTTTTACTCTATTGTACGTTGTAAGAGTTCATGCAAAATGGATAAAGTAAAGAATACTAAAAGATCTGGTGGAGGTGGTACACCTTGAATATTAAGTCACATCATTCGATACAATCAGCGTTGCCAATGTCAATTGTTCAAAATCCCCAAAAATCACTATAATAATAATAACGTACACACTCAACAAGGGAAACCCTGTGTCGCGGGTGCCATGGACACACACGTAGACAACCACAAATTACATACAAACTAACGAGAGAAATAAATGTAGGCCATACAAATATTTCTCCCGACACAGGAATTGAACCTGGGACCTCTGCATGGCAGTCCGGCTACATTGTGTTATCATAGTTATCATTTAAAAGTGTTATTGTATGCACTAGTATATATAGTATTTAATTTATATTTAAATTTATCGTAAATATAAATTACAAAAGCAATCAAAAAAATCAAATAGGTAACTGTCTCTTTCCGACTCATAGCTTGCGTAAAAGACTGAACGAGACCCAACACGTCAATTTCAATTGTTTCAAACACAAGTGTGTGAAATATTTAGAACAAAAATTTCATAGAGTCGCTTTGATGCTAATGTTATTATTAAAATATTTTTTAATACATGTTAGTAATACTTTCAAATATTGTTGTACTCTTTCTACGGCTTGGGGTTACGAATCGGAAGACCGAAAATACATTTACCCGAAATAACGTTTGCATGGATTTCCATAATCCCGAAAATATTTTTTTAGGTTTTTTTTTAGAATATTACAAAACAAACCTAAGCTAACTTAGTCTTTTCTTTGTAATAAGCATCCAAAACTCCCTAAAGCATAACGGTTTTATTATGAATCGGTTTTCAGGATAATGAAAGTTTGGCTTTACGTTGTATTTTAATTTAAAAAAATCGAAACATCGGTAGATTTCTTATGGCATGGCATAATATATGTATTTGTTTCAGTTTTCCTCGAGATATATTTACCTATACTTTGCTCACTATGGAGAAATATAATAGCTGAATCGCGACGAGAAGAACATTTTATCCTGAAAATATACAAATTTGTTTGCTCGGCACATTTCAGACAATCGGATATGTACATAACCAGCAAAGGCTTACGAAAATTAAAAAAAAACAGTTTCGCGAACATTGCTAGTAAGAACTGGTTTTTGGTGCCTAGGCATTATATTAAATTTTATTAAATTTATATTAAAGCTTTGGTATGTGATTACATCAATGAGTGAACTGTGCATAGAAAGGAGAGAATACAGGAATTTATCCAGTAAACACAGCTAGAACTTAAGGAGAAAGTTACAAGTATTAACAGAGAACATCTTACACCGCCAAAATGCATTAAAAATCAAAAGTTGGATGAATGACAAAATATACCAACTTAAGAAACAAAGAAAATAATTGAAGCAGACTGACACTGCAAATTAAATAGGATTTTTTCTTAAAGTTTAAGCAATTTGTAGCTTTCACATGCAAACAATGCATAATAATACAAATAGTACAACCTTGATAGCCTAACCTTGATAGCCTAAGTTTGCACTGTGGGCACTGGATGAGAAGTTCCCGGGTTCGCTACCGGTAGGATCAATTTAACAAATTAACTTTTCTAAATGGTTCTAGTGTTGTTATTCTATTATAAGACAAACACCTAGTCTGAAACTAGGGAACTCTATGGACATACTCCCCATGAGTATCAGAACAACAGAATCCCAGAACAGAACCAATTTACAAAAGTTCATTTCCCAAATTGGTTCTACCGGGAATCGAACCTGGGACCAAGAACGATGGAATTTATTTCGGGGCGCAACTCAGAACTCCCAGGCCAAAACAAATTTCGAAAAGATCACATTCAGTTTTATAGTTGATTGAGCTGATTTTTTACGGTTTTTAAAAAAGTTTTCGAATAACTCGAAAAAACGGGTACGAGAATTCTCGAAACTCAAGAAAAAAAATCAAAAAAATCGTAATGAATGGCATTGTATAAAATTCAACATTTACATATAAATTATTTTTAAATAATAATTTTTTTTTTTTCATTATTTATAAATAATAAAGGCTACTCCATTATACCTGTGTTCAAGTACTTTTCACTAGAAGCTACATATGATGCATTTTGGTAAGTTTCCAGTAGAAGCTGAATGTGGTGTTTCTTTGCGCCTTTCAATTGTTGCAAGCAAAATAAGACAGTACTGCGATGACATAACAAGTTAAATTCAATGTTTTAGCTTTTTCATATTCCTTTACATGTCACTACGTTTAAATGGTTGACTTGGGACATTTTTTTCGTGGTTTTTGTATTAGACCCGTCGTCCATTTATTTGTAAGTCAATGGGAATTCCCTACAAATTGGCAACCCTGGATACAATAGTCGTAATTCGCGCTCGAGCCGGTCATGGCCGGCATTTGTTTGTTGACAAATAAATAAACAATGTGAAGTAATTTCGTGTTGTGAAATGATAAAAACAATTGAAATGAGCGCGTAAACTACTGTACTTCAATGTTGTGTATGTGTATTGTGCCGTCTATCAATATAATACAGTAAAATCATTGTGTGAAATGTGGTTGGCGTGAAGAAATAACCTCAAACTTATAATGAAAATTTTATTTCTTCCAACATAAGTTAGGTATGTCATTAAAATATTCCTTATATTTGTATGATAGGGAATTTATCCACCTTTCTAGTCATATATAACACATTCCATATGATTATACAGAATAATAGAAAAATAGACAAATTGGACTTTTCAATTGTTTTTTTGACCTAGTGTTAAAAAACACTAGGTCAAAAAAACAAAAAAGTCAGATTCTTATTGCATAATTCACTTTTTTTTATAAAGGTTTATAAAGGTTTTGTAATACTGTCAAAAGAAAAAATCGCTTAGAAACATCGCGTTTTGTAGACAAACATAAAAACTTCATAGGAGTGTAAGTTCTTCTACAAGGTCAAGTAAACTAAAGCAAGTAAAAATAATCTTTTTGTATTCTAAAGTTTTTCTATAGATAAAACTATAGACAAAATGCTCCAACTGTGTTTTGAAAAAAGCTTTAAATTCTTATCGCCATTTTTA
>NW_020653200.1:10527265-10555231 GCF_003589595.1 Hyposmocoma kahamanoa
AGTAGCCGAGAAAATTTTCTTTTCTTTTTAAAAAGTAAATCTAAGTTGAAAAAGCCTAGAACTTCTTGGAAATGGTTTGTTTTGTGAGTTATTTTGTATATTTAAGCTTTCTATAAATATTAAAAACCGAAAATCGATAACTGTATTTTTATTAAGTTTATATTTTATACTTAATAAGAAAACTATCATAGACTATAAATTATCTAAAAACTATCTACAAGACTAAATAAAAGCTATCTACAAGACTAAATAAAAACTGTCTACATTCTACAAATGATCTTGTAGCATTCTGGAAGGGTTACTTCAGAAGAAAGATAAGAATCACTCTTAACGGTACCTACAGATAGTTTCTCAAAGCACTCTTGTGATCTACTAATAAAGTTGTGCCCACTTTTACTTTAAATTATCTAGAAACCTTCTTCGAGATATCTTGAGGGAATTTGAACTCTTGAAATTTCAATCGAATTAAATTCTATTAGATGTCTTATGGTATATATTTAGATATGGGTGTGCTGCTTGGGAGCTCGCTAATGTGTACCCCGCTTTACGGAAAAATCTTTACATATGCTGATGACACTGCTCCGATCTTCTATGGTACCTAATTCCTGGGGACAAGTTTTTCGACATACTCAAAAGGGTTTTACGTTCTGCGCAATTGGCTGGATAAGAATATACTTACTTTAAACGTTGGCAACTCCAAGTATATTGCATTAACTACAACAAACGCCACCCTACCAAACCGTGACTCCTACTCAGTCTTTGTCCATTCCTGCTTGAGATCTGAAATTCTCTGTCGCTCTTACCCCAGTATAGATAGGACAAACCTTATTAAATATCTAGGTATCCTCCTTGATTTTACACTATCCCTTACCGGCACACATTACGCAGTACGTTCTAGAATACGTAAGCTGCTTTTGTTTTCAAAAACTACTTCATGTGGTGGACACAAACACACAAACATATTTTGTATGGTGTACGTTCTTTGTTAAACACTTTATTCTGTAGTATTTCCACCTGGGGTGGGGCTGCTAAGTCTTAGAATTATGTTGCACTCAGTGCATTCTGTATTGAAGGTTGGATGGAATCTTCCTCGCCTTTATTCTACTACAGACCCAGGCGTTATCAGTACGCCAAATTTTCATATTCCGTTATCTTCATAAAGCGCACTTGTTAACTAAATATTATAACAATTATGGTCTGTGATTATATATAGTTTTACACAGGTTTTTTTCTGTTCCCTAGGAGATACTCGTATAACTACATCAATTCAAGAACACACACACACACACAAACAGTCGTAACGCACACACATGCGAGCGCTGTGTCAGCGAGAGAGAGAGAGAGAGAGAGAGAGAGAGAGAGAGACGCACATATTCCCGAAATAAATATACACACATGCACACACGCATTGAACTCGTCAGCACATTTTTTAAACAGCATAATATTTACGTATGTTTAAAAAAAAGTAAAATGTAAAAGGTGGGAGCCTGGAGATGTCGAACACATGCCTAGTGATCTCGTATGGCCTCCGTTCTCTCCCTTAATAAGCTTAATTTAATCTGTTATTATACTACCTTTCTGAATAAATATGTATATCGAGTTTTTAGGATTTATTTACTTTTTTTGGATCTACCTGTAACCAGAAATATAGGCCAGACAAATCTATTTAGATCCTTAGTAGGATTTTATGCAATCGTTGGCGTAAGTAATATGTACGAGATTTGAATACCCAATCATGTAATGATTGTATACAAAACTTTTTCTATGAGTGAATAATACAGAACCAATATTTAATGTATATTTTGTTAGCAATCCATGACAAAAAACGCACTTTTTTTACATATTTTATTGGTTTTGTTGAATTACACCCATTTTCCGTTAGCCCATTCCAATAAAACTTGGCACGTAGATGTAATTCCAATGAAAATAAAATGTTGTGGTGACCTAGAGCTTATCGCATGATGGATAAGGCAGACAGATGAGAGGAACTTCTCAGCAGTGTACAGTAGCAACCTTGTGTTTAGGCTCGTATGATTCGCTTTGAGAAGGACTTCCATATGCGTTTCAGTAATCTTTGAGGAGACGGCTGTAATGAATACAGCGAAAGCCGATAAGCAAACTTTTGGGATCAGCTTTTTTTAATAAAAAAATTGAAGATATTAATGTACAAATATATTATCGCCTTGTAAAAGAAACAATCTGTTATGAAAATTGCAATTAAGTAGTCTGTTTTTTACATTGGCTTTATTTATCTTTTTTATTTACCAACGTGTTGATGCGCGAGAGAGTTTGGCATGGGGACTTAAAATATCTGTGTCGAGGACAGACCCTCTTTATAGTTTTTAGTAATTAGTCTATGTTTAGCTCTTTGCTCTGTCCTTTTTTATACTCTGTGCTTGCTTTTTCTTCTGCTTTTCTTTACTGTCTGTTTCCTCTTTAATAATACACCTTTTTTCTTCATAAGCCGCCATTTCCTTCGACCCATTAATCCCGGTCCTGTTGGAGCCACTAATCTCAATTTTTATTTTTCAAAATTAAAAATTTTTAAATTATGCTTACGAGAGCGCAAGCAGCGAAAGAGATGACGGAGCCCTCGCCCTCTGAGGGAGGAGGAAAGGATAAGAGATCTCTTCCAGCATCCAACTCGTCGTCGCAGCGTGCGACCTTGATGGCGCGGCAGAAGGCCGCCGAAGCCAAATTAAAGCGCAAGGTTGCCGAGCTCGCGCATCAAGTTGCGAAGGCTGAAGAGAAAGCAGCACGTGCAGAGCTCGAGGCTGAGAGCGCTGCGATCGAGGCAGAAAAGACTGCTAGTTGCTCAACGACAGCTTCCATGAAGCGTACGGCGCAGTGGGTAAATGACAGCGCCGCGAGATCGCCATCACGCCTTATGGAAGGTCAGCAAGTCAGGTCTGTGCCACTGTTGTCGTAGTGCGAACCTCCACGGTCACCATGCGTTGATAAGGTACCACAATCTAATTTATTATGTGAGGATGTGCAACGCACCATGCGGGAGACGGCCGTCCACTTACCTTTCGGGGAAGGTGCCGCGTCACCTGCGAAGGCGCGTCACGAACCTCAAGATGTACCAATAGGCGAAGTTTGTCGTCTGGCTAACGGTATTACTTTACTCGCACAAAAATGCGATAGACCCTAAATCAGTAATTATAGATCTAATCAGTTTTTAAGGTCTTTATTCGAAAAGAGTTTTGATGATACCGAGGCTGCGTTTTCGGATAGGGAAAATATGGCGCGTCTGCGTAAAGCTTTATGTGGTGCAGCGCGCGAGACCGTCAAATCCTTGCTCCTAACAACAGATGACCCTGAATTGGTAATAAGGGCTTTAGAGCTCAACTTTGCGCGCCCAGAGCAGATCGTTCTCGATCGAAATAGCTGCAATACGCGCCCTACCTAAGATGACTCGAAACCGACATTTTCACATTTTCAGCTCGAGTACAAACATGTTTGTGCATAGTGAAACAATTAAACAGGCACGAATATATTTATTCACCGGAACTTGTACACACACTTCTGGCTCAATTAATATTAAATTTACAGGACAAGTGGTTGGATTTTGCGGATCATTACCTTGACCTTGAGACGCCGATGCTGGAGTTGTTAGCAACATTTCTGGAGCAGGAAGCTAGCAAGCGGGCTCGTTTTAGCCCCAGTCCTTTGTTGTGCAACTCTACTTCTCACTTCGACAAACCGACGACGCAAGCCGGCGTTTCACCGGGTGCACGCTCACACCACAACAAACAAATTAACTTGCTTGTTTTGTTCATCCGACCACACAATAAAATCATGCCCCAAATTCATTTCACTCTCCATTGACGAGCGTTTGTCGTGGGTTCGCCAGACGAAAGTTTGTCCGAAGTGCATTCGCAAAGGCAAGCACAATTGGCGAACATGCAAAGCCAATTCATGCAACACTTGTCGTTCGAATCATCATCATTTATTGCATTTATATTCGTCTCATCCCAATAATAATTTCACGGAAATTCAACCGCATAAATTTTTTTCTACGTCAGCTGTCAACAGTATTTCAGTGTCACAAAATGTCAACATCAACGACAACATTTTTAATCGTAGCGTAACAGACCAAGCAGGTTGCGAACCTATCGTCTCAGCGGAGAGTAATGTAATCTCTTTTTCGATTAATGAAAAAGCTTTGTCTTGCCGTAAAGTTTTATTGAAAATAGTGCCCGTGATATTATCGGGGCCAGGTGAGGAAGTGCTTACCTATGCTTTGTTAGACGATGGGTCTACGACTACGTTGACGCTGAGTTGGCGGATGCTTTAGTGCTCGTTGGTCCCGAAGAAGATATTTTCATGGGCGGTGTGTCAGGTTCACGAAAAGTTACTACGAAACGGGTCAATTTTGGTATCAGAGGTAAAAATAGCTCTGAAGTTTTTAATATTTGTGAGGCGCGAACAGCACAGAAGTTATTAAAGGCTAGCCAGTCGGTACGTCAAGAAGATGTGCTATCATTTAGTTATCTAAGCGATATTGCTAGTGAGTTGACGTACGAGTGAGCGACCCCTAAAGTACTAATTGGCATTTGTGGCTGGCACCTTTTAGTAAGTAAAGACAGCCGTTTCGGGTCGTCGTTATGTCCAACCGGCTGCATTACGCACCGTTCTTGGCTGGGTTTTATACGGTTACCTGCCGAAATTTAGTAAGAATATACTTGTGTAAATCATTGTTCGGTTTCCGACAAGGACGAGGAGTTGAACTCTCTTATCCAGAGATTATTATAAATTAGATTCGATTGGTATTAGGCAGCACTAAACGTATACTTCACTAGAGCAGCGAGCGGTTACAATTGTAGAAGAAACAACGCGCCGCTTGCCGAATGGCAGGTTCGAAGTAGGTCTGCCGTGGCGCGAGGACGACACTCGCGTGCCAGACAGCTACTATCTCGCTCTAAGTCGATTGCTTTCTCTTTCGAGGCGCTTTAAGCGCGACAGTGCATACCTAGACTGCTATACAAAAAATATTGACGCTTATACAGAGAAGGGCTATGCTGAGGAATGTGTAGACTCCCATGACCCTACCGATGACAGCTCTAGGCGCTGGTACCTCACACACTTTGGAGTAACCAACGTCAATAAGCCAGGTAAGTTGAGGATAGTCCACGATGTCGCTGCCCAGACTCACGGTGTCAGTTTAAATTCACTCCCGACCTCTTGCAGTCTTTGTTAGGAGTTTTGATGAGATTTCGCGAAGGTCACTTGACTTGTTAAGGCGACTTCGCCTTAACAGGTGACATTAGGGAAATGTTTCCACAAATCAAAATTCGCAGTGAAGACCGTAATTTCCAACGATATCTATGGCGGCCCAATGGCGTTAGACGTGTGACGGAGTTTAGAATGTCATCGCTTATCTTTGGCGCGTCGTGTACACCTTTCATTGCAAATTTCATAAAAAACAAAAACGCGAAAGACTGAGTTTCCTGACGCGGCCAAAGATATTGTTTAGAATCATTATATGGACGACTATTTAGGTTCCTATGATGATCATGAACAAGCGGCTCAAGTCACTACTGACGTAGTCCATGTACATAGTCAGTGCGGGTTCGAAATGCGAATGTGGATCTCCAACAAACCAGAAGCTCTTAAACTCCTGTCGCCGATTTTAGGCAAACACGAAGTTAAAGAGGTCGATCTAAATTTGGAGGGTGTAAGTTTTCGCGTGTTAGGGTTATATTGGACACCACACGATGACAACTTCACATTCAAATCTAATTGACAACTTCACATTCAAATCTAATTTTAGTACACCAGATCTCGAAGCGTTGACCAAACGTCAAGCGCTACGGATATCTGATGAAGGTTTTCGATCCTTTAGGGTTTTTATGTCCCGTCATTACATCGGGAAAAGTGAAGGAGTGGGACGATGTATTACCCTCTGCTGAACGCTTGTTTTGGGGGGAATGCAACCTGGAGCCTGGAGCCTGGAACCGCAACGTGGAGTCTGTAAAGTTTGTAACGATACCACGTTGCTATTCCGACATTGTTGGTCCTGTTGATCGAGAGTTGCACTCCTTCACAGACGCAAGTAATCAAGCTTATGCTTGTGTTTCTTACTGGCGTTTCGTTTACGCCGACGGCTCCGTCAGAGTCGACTTTATTATGAGCAAATCCAGTGTCGCGCCATTGAAGCCATCTTCAGTGCCTTGACCTGAATTGCAAGCCGCTTTGTTAGGGGCTAGGTTAGCAACGACGATGTGTGAGCAGCACCGAATTGAGCCCACTAAGCGATATTTCTGGTGCGATTCACAGTTGTCCTCGCTTGGATCCGAAGACCTGCTGGTGATCCCAACACCTTCGTGAGAAATCGTATTGGCGAAATCTCCGAGCTTACTCAACCTCACGAGTGGTTTTGGATTCCATCCGAGCTTAATGTGGCTGATGGTGTCACTCGAGTAGTGACAGGTGGTATGGATTCGCTAGGCAGATGGCTGCGGGGCCCGGACATCATATTGTTGGGACAAATAGAGTTTACCGCTGAACCGTGTACTCTAGTCAGTGATCACAATGTCAAAGCATTTTGAACGTTAGCTCTTTCCAGGCCCTGCAACATTGTACATCCAAAATGTCAGGATTTTGTTTCTTGGTATCGGCTTCTCCGTGGCACAGTCCAAGCTCACCAGTTTTTACGCCTCATTAGAGAAAAAGTTTTTAGTAAACTTCCTCGCGTACGAGGAGGGCCGCATCCGCTACTCGCCCAAGACGTTTATAACGTTGAATTGCACCTGCTGCGCCAAAGTCAATTGGAGAGTCTAAGCGACAGCCATTTGGAGCGCTTACCTGTGAAGCTGGACGACGATGGCCTGTACCGCCTGGATGGTCGAATCTCTACAGTCAGCGACGTCGTGGATGACGTGAAGCAACCCGTATTTTTGAACGGACGCAATTACATAGCTCAGCTCATTGTGAGCTACTATCATGTGTGGGCTGGACATGGTGGTCGCGAGATAGTTGTCAATGAATTTCGGCAACGCTACTGGGTCATTCATCTACGTCTCACGGTCAGAGCAGTAGCTGCAGATTGCCAGATCTGCAAGAACAGCAAAACCAAGACATCCGTTCCACCGACTAGAGACTTGCCTGCTGAACGCCTCATCCATCACCAGTGTCCCTTTTCCATTTCCGGTTTAGACTATTTCGGCCCTATGGAAGTCGCTGTAGGAAGTCGTAGAGAGAATCGTTGGATCGCCCTATTCACCTGCTTCTCCACGAGAGCTGTCCATTTGGAGGTTGTGGGAAGTTTGTCAACGGATTCTGCGATAATAGCTCTACGTCGTTTTATGTCCAGACGAGGATGTCCGAAGCAGATTTATTCCGACAATGGGATCGCCTTTGTTGGCTCCAGGCGCGAGATTCAGAGGGAGTGGAAATCGCATCAGCCGACTCGCAGACTTTGCAGCTGGCAGACAGATCGAGTGGCGCTTTCTATCACCGTCAGCGCCCTCTATAGGTGGAGTTTGGGAGCGTTTGGTCGGATGCGTCAAACAAACCCTTGCAGCAACACTAAAGAAAAGAGCACCTCGGGAGGAGGTTCTGTACACACTACTACTCGAGGCGGAAAGCGTAGTAAATTCGCGACCGCTGACGCATGTATCTGTTGAGCCACGGGATGCTCCAGCACTAACGTCTAATCACTTCCTCTTGGGCCAATCGTCACTACTCCCCGAACCAGTACATCTCACGGACAACGACCTGGTACGACGGTCCAATTGGAAAAAAGCCGTGACACTCACAGATCATTTCTGGAATCGATGGGTGCGGGAGTATTTACCACTGTTGAACCCAAGAAGAGGACACAATACACCCGTCAAAAATTTAGAGGTCGACGATGTCGTCTTGATATGCGATGGTAACCTACCGCGAGGAGTGTGGCCTAAAGGCAGGATTGTCAAGGTCCACCCCGGTAGAGACCACATTGTCAGGTTAGCGGACGTGAGTACGGCTGGTGAGATTTTAAGACGTCCAGTCAGGAAGCTCGCAAAACTGGACGTTAATTTTAGTGACCAAGTTATTTGTTTTTTTTGTTTCTTTTGCATTATATAGTTGTAGCATAGTATTAGGGTCTGTCCCGGCCTGCTACTTAAATTAAACTGCTAGTTTACGAGGGGGGCGATGTCGAGGACAGACCCTCTTTATAGTTTTTAGTAATTAGTCTATGTTTAGCTCTTTGCTCTGTCCTTTTTTATACTCTGTGCTCGCTTTTTCTTCTGCTTTTCTTTACTGTCTGTTTCCTCTTTAATAATACACCTTTTTCCTTCCTAAACCGCCGTTTCCTTTCGTTTTCCTTCGCTGGCCTCGACAATCTGCTTATTCTATATTATTATATTGGTGTGTGATTTTGATATATAGAAGAAGAAGAAGATACACTCAATTGGTTACAAACTATGATAAGTATAGGCGTACATAATACGCATAATATGTACGTTTAAAGGAAATATGTATGAATTAAGCAATACTTAAAAGTCGATATTTTTGTCCTCATCAACCCTTTTACATGTGACACGTGATTTTTACTAGGCTTAAAGTGGCAGTAGGTAAGCATTGTGAATGTCAGCTAGTTTTAAGATATAAAACTGTCATTAGTGAGCCTCTACCAATTTATTTTTCATATTTTTTAATAGATGCTAGATTAGTAAAGTAGTGCGAACTGGAGACAACACAGGTCTATGTCGTTTCTTAAGATTAAAGATTAGCATCATTTTAATTGTTTTTATTCAACATACTCAAGGCAAATGAAAACCGCCTTTTAGAAATCGCGTAATGTGAGATTACGCTTATAGACTAACTTCGGAATTTACCCATATTATTATGTCCACTTGTACTAAACTTAAGTATGTCTTAAACCAATACTTAAATTGATAAGACACTCTATGTATTAAAAGTATCTTTTGCAAGTTTAGTGAAAATGGAAGTTAGTGTTGTAAGAAATTTGTGAGATTAAGAAAATAAAGTTCTCACTTATTTTCTTAATCTAATTTTTTTTCTAGTCCACCTATGATATCATATAAGAGTTTTTTTTCTGCGCTATTTCAATCGCTAGCTGGACTATATAGACTATACACTCTTTTATTTTTCAAAGCGAAATCACTCAATTCTAAAGAAGTTATCAAAAAAAAAAAAAATTCGATCTTTAATACAATAATGGGTTTATGATATATATATATATGGTATGTTGTTGGGCTGTTGCGCTTGTTCAGTGCATCTACCATTTTTGCACACGCGCGGGTTGATGGTTTCAATACCAACGTCCTCAAAAACAAAAACCAGCCTCATTGTACAGCAAACTGTGGAGCGGTATCAACACCATTTTACAGTCATATGTGATAGATATGACCTTCCATTATAAATTTATTTTTTCGGGTCCTGACAAAATAGTCTCACAAGAGCGTATTGGATCAAGATGCAAGTGATTGTAGCCTGCTATTTTTTATTTTATTTTTTTTTGTAAACTTTTATAGTATTTATTATTATTGCCACTAACTTAGTCTATTTATTTTTGTTAGTGTTCTAACCAACACCATTCGATCTTAAAAAAATATATGTTATCTGAGTAAATAATTATATTATTATTATTCAGACATTTTTGTAGACCCATTTATGCTCTTTGATGGCAATTTACTTTGATTTTAATCTCAAATGGTGTAAGCTATGTTACGGCACCAGGTTGCGGCTCCATGTCTCTACAGGAATGTCGGCGATACTTCAGTGTTAGCTGGCTCTAGGGGTGACACGAAATTCTTGCTACGAATACCATTAATACCATCGGATTATCCATTCCATTTTAAAGTTTTACATTACCGTTCCCTAAACTACATTTAGTGACGACTTCTAAACTACAAATCCTGTGTGAAAACGTTAGTTTCAACAGGAATTAAATTCAGCTTTTGTATAAATCTGGTGGTATTTACGTTAAGAGGTATAACTATAGATGTTATTTATAAAGAAGTTTTTCAGTAGTACAACGAATGCATTGTTATTCATAAACATTTATTTGCATTAATCTTATAATGACTGCCAAAAAATTTGTGCTGATTCAACGTAACGCATGTCTATAATGCATCCGATAGTATTTTATACAATCGTTGCATAATGAGGATTCTTAAAGTCGAACACCGAGTTGAAGCCGCGAGGTTTTGCCAAGTGGTGTAAGCAATAGGAATGAGATTTTAAGACCTAATTATGTTTATGATTGTATACAATACTTTTTCTACGAGTAAATAAAATATATAATATAGATATTTAATGCATATTTTGTTAGCAATCCAAGAAAATAAACCCAACAAACAAACGCTACAAAACAAAAAAGCACAGAGATAGAAGTGGCCAAGTACCGCTTATATTTTAACCAATTTTTTTTCTGTGCACAGAGCGAACTATAATGAATTTTTCAGTTCAGTAGCGAGTACCACAGACAATACTATTTTGATTCAGAACCAAATAGAGTGCCTTTGTTATTACGAAATTATAATTGACAGGTTAAAACATTACAAGTTGACCGTCAGGATGGCTGGTCGCCGCTCGCATCTGGCACTGAGTGTATATTCAAGAATTGCTACCTATTTGCCACCTTTTCTAAATAATTGCCACCTTTGATATATATTCTAGGAAATTAAAAAAGTATTGACCAACCATTGAAAATTTTACGAAGTGCCTGATTAAATGAAAAAAACAAAACTTTTTGGTTCTTTATTGCCATAATACAAAGGGCAGTCGTTGGCACTTCTTCGTAAAATTTTTAATCGTTTATATTTTTTCAACTAAAGTAGATAACAAGCGTATACCTTTAATTCGTGAAAGTAGCAAATAGGTAGCAATTATTCGTAATACATTCTTCTGGAAAATCTGCTCACTTTATGCTGAACAAAGTGGCGACTAGCCATCCTGACATGAGAATGGCTGGTCAATTATTTCTTTTTATTTTCTCAGAATATATCAATGGTAGCAAATAGGTAAAATTCGTGAATATACACTTAGTGCCAGATGCGACAGGCGACCAGCCATCCTGACGGTCACGGTTAAAAATACAGGAGTAGAAAATAATAGGGGTTAAAGTATGAAATTGCCGATTTGTACTGAAAATTTAAATTGTTTATTTTTTAAATTTTTAACAAATTTATTTAATCAAAATAGTTGCCATTATTATCTATACATTGCTGCCATCTAATGGGAAGGTTATTAATGCCTTTGCGATAGAACTCCGACGATCTAGACTGCACAAACTGTGTGAAAGCATTTTGTACTGCCTCCTGGGAAGAAAACTTCTTGTCACGTAGATAATTGTCCAAATCACGAAAAAAATGGTAGTCCGTTGGAGCAAGGTCTGGTGAATACGGAGGATGACGAATGGTTTCTAACTGCAGTTCCTGAAGGGTCAAAATGGTTTCTCGTGCTGTGTGAGGTCTCGCGTTGTCGTGGAGCAATAATGGTGAAGATCGATTCATGAGTCGGGGCTGTTTTACTGCTAGTTTTGTCAACATGGTTCGGAGTTCGGCACAATAGACATCTGCCGTTATTGCTTGACCAGATCGGAGAAAACTATAGTGAATAACACCATGCTGAGACCACCAAACAGTTACCATTACCTTTTTATTGGTAAGTTTTGCTTTAGGACACTGTTGTGGCATTTGACCTGGGTCAGCCATTGCATTTTTCTTTTCCGGTTATCATAAAGAATCCACTTTTCATCACATGTTACAATTCGATCCAATATTCCTTCATTTCTGTACCGGTTCAACAAGGCAACACAAGTTTCAACACGCGTTTCTTTCTGCAGATCAGTCAAATCATGAGGCACCCATTTTTCGTATTTTTTTATTTTATTGATTTGACGCAAGTGAGTCAATATTGTGGGTAAGGTAACGTTAAACCATGCCGCTAATTCCTGGGTAGTTTGACTAGGATCGGCTTCCACTATCTCTCTTAATTCATCGTTATTCACCTGTGTGGGCGGTCTTCCTCGTGGCTCGTTCTTTAAGTCGAAATTTCCATCACGAAAGCGTTTAAACCAAAATCGCACGGTGCGTTCATTAGTAGACCCCTCTCCAAACGCAGCATTGATATTGCGGGCTGTTTCTGCCGCGTTAGTTCCGCGTCGGAACTCGTATTCAAAAATCACTCGAATTTTCGCAGTATCCATCTTTCTTGTCTAAATTGAATAACAAAAACAATTGAAAGTCGATATTCAAATGTTTCAAATTTAAAAAAAAAAATCACAGAAACCATTTGAAAAAAGTTTCATTCCAAAACCTCAAACCATGAAGATTCTATGAAAATTCAAAGAACCTATTGCAATAAAACGGCAATTTCATACTTTAACCCCTAATATTATTTATATTTAAAAATCAAACCACTTTTTAATAAGAGACAAACGCACACTTTGAAGAAAATAAAACAAAAAATATAGCACAGTGACTTTAATACCTAATTATTATAACTAAAACATAACAGCAAAATAACATTCAATATAAAAAAAAAATATTTAGTACTTACTGGCTCATCAGCGGAGCACCTTTTTCTCATAAAAGTTGCCGTAAATTTGTTGCACGCGCGAACTTGCTTAGTGGTGTAGATCGCGAGTCGGCGCGTCCTCACTGTAGCGCGACGGCAACTACGAATGAGCCCTCGCTTACGAATCACCGCTGCCCTCAGCAGTCTAGGACGCACGTAGAGATCTGTAAATAGATTTGTGGGCCTTCCGAACACTATGTTCTAACTTGGATTCTGTGGCCGACTGGTCCGATCGTCATGGCCACGTTCTAAATTTAGGAAAGCGTGTTTTAATCGTTTTTGGTACATAATAAATATATTTTTTTATTAATATTAAGGATGTGGACCCTATGATAACTATTAACAGAACTATAATTCCAAGGCAGGATTGTGTTCGTAATCTCGGTCTTCTCATGGATGAAGAGCTTAAGATTTGAATAACATATTCTCCAAAAAAGAGGCCGTTGTTTTGGCGCTGTTAGGTCCCTGTATAATTTGGGAAGTTGTTTAAGTTCAAAAATATGGTTGCAATTATGTAATGCATTGATGTTACCTCATTTGCAATACTGTGACGACGTTTTAGCCCTCGTCTGTATATTAAGACTAGTAAGGCAGAGCCGGCAAATTCAAAGAGTGCTAAATTCTTGTATCAGTTTTAGAATACGTAAAAGAGATTACACCGTAACTATGTACAGGGTCAAGAGCATGTCAAACTTGACTCTAGAGGCTTAAATTTAATTTTATGCCGCTTGCAATAAGAACGGTCCAAAGTCCAAAGTGTCAAGCTTGATGCGCTCTTGAATGTACAATCATTACATAAGTTTGAGTCCGATTTACCACTTTGAAAAACTGATACCGAAAGCAGTCTTTGTTTTTTTTTAAATACGCCGCTTCCAAAGTTTGGAATGATCTTGCCCCGCCTGTGTGAGACTGTCATATTTTGTTATTACGTATTTTCCATAATAAATGCTTTCATTGGTTATCGGCAAGGCAAATCTTGAAGGTAGGCATCGTAGTGTAATTGTATGTGGATAGTGGTACAGACTTTTTATCTCGCACCACTACTATTGTTATTAAACACTGAGTAAAGTTTATATTTATTTATTTATTAATGTGTTGAGATAACCGATTTTATTATTATTTATTATTATTACTTATATCCTGTATGTTACTACATACCTCAAATACAAATGTTTCAGATATTCTGTATATACACCCTATACCTAGTCGGTGCAAATTTTAGGTGAATAGAGGAATAAGCAAAAATATCTCGAAACCTAAACTTAATTAGTCACTTCCATTAGTAATACCAACGTCACCTTTCAAGTATATGAATTTATTCTAAACCTAGTGCTAATTAATTCAACTTTTGTTGTGGACATAACTTTGAATCAACGAATTACGTAATTATCAACGGTTTTCAGGTAATGTAGGACATTGCTCAAATCCGAAAGGAAATTACTTTTATTATCTTTTGTATTCACTCTTACAGTAATATTTAACACAGCGTTTCAAAATAAGGTGGTTTAATTTAATACTTCGTGTACTCTTCGTGTAAATGACATTAATTAACATTCGATTAATTTTATTAAGGAAAGTACAAGTAAGCGGAAAGTAATATTTTCATTCACATCTTGGCTTTGTAATTAATTTCACGCACGATTGGTATGAATTTCATTCTCGGATAAGAACATCCGTTGTATTTAAGGCATTTTTTCTTTCTGTTGTTTGTAATATAGTTAAATCTCGGAAGCATGTTTAGTACGGTAAGTTGCTTACTTAATATTAAAAGGGAGATACTAAATATTTTAGAAATATAGCTACCTTAGTTACTTGTAAAACCCGCTATAAACCATTTACTGTAACTGTCCTGTAACTTATATGCTTTTATGAATGTATGGAAAATCGTGGCAAATTACCAAAATCAAAATAAAAGGATCTGATTTTGTTAAAGGAATGAGTTGATGGTTCGTTTGCCCTCTTACCTCCCACTTCCCTAACAGAGCAGACTATCGAACAGTGTGTTACCAAGATGTTTTTTCGGACGGGAATTTGTTGTAAAAACCTATAGATAGCATAACTCGCGAGTGGCACATGCCATCCGTCAGCAGAGCGGGTTAGCGTCTATTGTTCTTCAATGCCATAATGTATCGACATCGAGTTTAGACAAAAGTTTTATATGAGTGTGGGCCGCGTCCCCATACCATACTTAGAGCGTCATCGAAATTACATTTGTGTTAATTTAATTTATGTTACAAGATACACCACGTTGCTTTTACTGTTTGAAAGTGACAACCCTAACCAGCAAAAATCCGGAGGTAACTAAAACTGACTCTACTTTCTAGACTCCATGAGATATAGATTCGGTTTTTTGTGAGGTAATGAAGAATGTGAGATCTCAATAATGATTGTGAATCTAATAAAGATACGAGTTTGGTAAAAAATCTTAGAGGTGCAACTTAAGAAGTACTTTCGAAGTATGTATGTAATATTTTTGTAATGGTTTTAATTTTAATGTAGGATTTTTTTTCATTCTAAGTACCGGCTTCGATCTCCGGCAGGGTCAGTGTAGAAAACTAACTTTTCTATATTGTCTCGAGTCTGGGTGTTTGTAGTACCGTCGTTGTTTCCGATATCCATAAAACAAGTGCTTTAGCTTACTTTCGGATCAGGGCAATGTATGTGATGTTGTCTAATATTTATTTATTACAGCATCCGATTCGTTTTCTTTACGAATCCGAGACTATACAAATCTAGAAAACTCGGACCCACTTCGGATATCATTTGTGCACTAAGTCCGATTCTAATCCGAGAAAATACGAATATCGCTAATAGACCAAAACATAATCCTTGTGACATTTCGGATCGTTATTTCTCGGATTCGGAACTTATACGAATCGGACGCAGTGCGCAAACGCTATTGTGACACATCTAGATTATAAACATGCACTTGGGTAACTCCAGCTGTCTTCATCTTTTACACTAAGTTTGATGGTCTGAAGCCTATAGTGATATTGTCAACGAGCAATTGTGGTAGCTTTGGAAGAACGGTTATTTTATCTGACAGAATAGGTGCAGGGCTAGGTCACCATCTACGTAACCACTTACAGCAAAAGGCACTCAACTATTGCCATCCAGGAGCTACTTTTAGTCAAATTATTACACCTTTAAGTGATCACAACTTTGATAAATACACAACTGTGATTCTTATGCTAGATAATAGTAATAACATTAGCAAAAAAGAAATAAATAGTGGCATTGACTTCTTCTTGAGAATACATGAGAAGTGTGGGTGTAAATTCCTGCTAAGTGCATTCCCATACTGCTCCAATCTAGGCACTACTCATAATGAGTATGTATATAGGTAATTTAAATTTACATTTCTACAATTTGACATGCCCTCATAGGGACGGTATATTTTGTTTGGACCTTAGAGGATGGAAGAAAATAAAGGAACAGTCTAAGGTTTTGACATTTATAAGTTCGTAAGGAATTTCAAATTTTTTGAGGATAGTTTACATTTACCCCTAAGGTGTCTGAGCTTTTTTATTTACTAGCTTTTCATATTAAGGACGCTTTTATAGAAGATAGAACACATTCCCACGACAATGCTCCTACTCTAAGTAGTAACAGTATACTTATTACTAACCAACATTTAAACTAGAAAACACGACAACAGAAAAGTCTAATCGTTTTCATGTAGTTCATCAAAACATTCAAGGCTTTCCGGCAAAACATTGGAAATAAATCTTTTTTTACACGATATTTCCGTTGACGTGTTTTGTGTAACAGAACACTGGTTGAAAGACTACGAAGCAATTAACAACGTGGAAAATTATGTAATAGTTAGCTCGTTCAGAAGAAAGAACTTAAGTAAAGGCGGATCAATGATTATTATCAAGCGAAATGTAAAATTTAAAAAGCGTTAGGATATCACAGATCTCTCTATTGCACGGACTATTGAGATTTCATGTGTGGAATTGGATCAGTTTGTCATCTTATGTGTATACAGGTCCCCTCTACTAATTGCAACTAGTTTGAATTAATCATGGAAGATAGTATAAAACAGATTTTACCAAACCTTTAATTGAACCTGTTTAATTAAACCAGATTAAACCTGTTGGAAAACTATTCTACTTCGGTAAGACTCATTAATTTATTTAAAAGTTTTAACTTGATAATTTTTTTCTTGGAACCAACTCGCATCACTGCTTCATCGTCTACTTGTACTGATAACATTTTTTGCAACACAAATGCGGTATCTAAATCAATAATAAATTACTTAAGACCAGACTACAGTGGTTAATTGGCTACTTTTAATTTTAAAATGTGCAAGAAGGTAGACTAATTTCTCTGCAGACCGATTACCACAGGACGAATCAATAGATTTCAAAAGAATATCGACAATAGTATAAATTCACTCCCACATATACCGGAGGTTCCAAATATTTTATACAGCACGATATTTTATTGCATTAAAAATGAATTTGATACCGTGTTTACATCGAAAACACTAACTTTCCACTGGGAGACCTTTCGAAGGCATTGATTACGTGGATCATATTGCTCTTATTAGGAAGCTGGAATATTACGGAGTAAGTGGCAATGCCTTGGAACTTGTCGCGTCATATCTTAACGGTAGAATTCAGAAAGTAGACATAAATGGATTATTTAGGTTCTCCGGTAAAAATGGGTGTTCCGCAGGACTCAATACTTGGACCTTTCTTATTTATATTAATGATAAACCATACTTTGTCAAGAACCTTTGCGAAATAGTATTGTTTGCTGACGACACATCTTTGATTTTTAAAACAGACAGACATGACGTTAACTATGACAATATTAATGATACCCTTTCAAAGGTAGTCTATTGGTTTAATATTAACACTTTATTGCTCAATGCCCAGAAGACAAAGTGTGTGAAATTTGAATTACCTTATGTAAAACCGACTAGCCCAATCATAGAAATAATGGAGAAAAGTTAGACCTTGTTAAAGCTGTATTTTTGGTGTGTGACTTTAGATAGTAAACTCCAATGGATTCCACAAATACCTTCCTTGCAGCAGAGCTTAATCTGCTGGCCAAGTTTTGTTGCTACTGCTAGACTAGTTTACTTTAGTCACTTCTATAGTATAATATCCTATCTGCCGCTTTACCCCACATGAGAATCCCGTTCGGTAACCAAATTTCTGTTGCAAAAATGAGTGATTTGTTCTATGTACCGCTTAGGTTCTCGGATTTCTCTTAGAAAAAAGTTTAAAGAGACTGGTATAATGATAAGTCATTATACCAGTCTCTTTAAACTTTTTTCTTAAGAAAGAAGATATTATCCATAATATTAACCTTAGAACTATGTTCGAACTATGTCCAAACTAATGTTACCACGTTTTCGTTTAACTAAGGTAAACGATTTTTTTATGCGGAATTGTATACGTTTTTAAAATAAGATTCCGGAGCATATATCAAGATTACTATTTGTTAAGTTTAAAACTTGCATTAAAAGTATTTTATTTGAAAAGTCATATTACAAAATTGTAGACTACGTGTTAGATAAAGATTTATGGAAAGACAACGAGAGAATATGATTCAAAATGTATTCTATAGTATTTAAGTTTATTTGAAAAGAGCAATCCCTAGATTTTCTTGCTCGATGTTCTCAGGGAGGTCAGCGTAGTGTAAGAGCAGTAGCTCAAAAAATGACGTTTTGAAGTGTAAAAATGTTACCTATGGAACAAATGGTTATTTAACTTTGACTTTGGTGATAGTGTGGACTAAAGATGGAGTGGTACATATATTACGCAAAACCCACCCACATCGCTGCCGCACTTTTCTAAATAAGTTCACATATATAAATAGTTTCGAGTCACTACAGTTTCTTCTTCAACGAAAACGAAATGAAACTGAAAGAAAAAACTCTCTTAACATCGACTACTTTCCTTTAACACGTGTTTGTTAAAAATGATAATCGAGCCTATAAATTACTTTTTCTACTATCTTCTGTTAACTTGCATATTTTACCTTTGTCTGCTACTCATCATTTTCCCAACTGTACTCCATCTCTTCTTGACCTTATAATTGTCTCGTCTCCTGAGCATTGTGCTTCCCAGAGTTATCTTGTGTATTTTCTTATCATGACCTTATTTTTCTCTCGTATAAAATTCGTTCCCCCAAGTGCAGATTCGGAGGCGCTTACGCGTAATGATGCGGGTAATATTGACTGAACTCCAGTGTTGGACTGCGTAGTCGTTGACCGGAAGGTAACTCTTTTCAATGAGAATATTACAAAACTTTATGATCGTTATGCGCCTTTAAAACGGATAAAAGTTAGATATGCTCCTGCCCCCTGGTTAACACAAACTATTAAGGACGTCATGGCTCTCCTCTTCTCTACTTTCATTAAGTCTGTCACTTTTGTGTTGTCCTCAAACTTCCATCTCTATACTGACGATTTGCAGCTCTACTGTAGTTTTAAAACTTCCGATGTCATTGCAGCCGTTGAAGCGGTTAACGCTGATTTAAGAAACATCGCTCATTGCGCTGAGTCTTTTGGCTTGTTGGTTAAACCCAAAAAGTCGCCGGCCATGATTATGGAAAGTGAGCATATACGTGGCATTTTTGACATTGATTCTGTCCCAATTATACAGTATAATTCAAAGCCTATTTATTACCTATACTTCTACTATTACTAATCTGGGTCTGCTTGTGGTTTGTAATTTAGCTTAGATTTCACATGTTAATGAAGTATGTCGAAAAGTCCATTACTCCTTGCACTCGCTTAAGCGCCTCCAAAACTTTATGCCTTTAAAAACCAAGATCTGTTTAGTTCAATCTCTAATTTTACCCTTAGACTATGCAGATTCCTGCTATTTAGATGCTACTGAAGAACTGCTAAATAAGCTTGAACGGTTGCAAAATCTATATATAAGGTTCATATTTGGCCTTCGTAAATATGTAAAAATTCACACTATCGCAGTCAGCTCAAGTGGCTTCCCATTCGTCTCTCTTCTTTACAACATTCTACATAATCCTTCGTCTCCCAGGTATCTGAAAGAGCTTGTCTGCTTTCTCAGGTCCCAGGATAAGCCTTGTCGCTCTCTCGTTAGGACCCAATTATCTTTTCCATCATTTTTTTTCCGGTTTTTATTCTCACTCCTTTACTGTTCATGCGGTCAGACTTTGGAAAGCATTTTCCATTACTGTACGTGACAGTAAATCCTTAGCTATCTTTAAAATGAGAGTCAAGGAGCACCATTTATTCTATGTTCCATCCATTTGTCTATAATACTAAGATATGAAATGTGTATTAATATGGTCTGTAGTAATTCAATAATTTTGCTGTTTTTATTATTATTATTATTATTTTACTACATAATTTAATTTTGTTTTGTTGCGCACGTAAACCCGTTATTGTAATTATTGTGTCCTGTATTTTGATCTGCAGTCAGAAATTTCTTATAGAAATACGCAGTACCTTTTGTTTGTATTTTCCGTTTTACTAAATGTGGTTTGCGTTTTCCTGTACAATATATAATTAGATAAAAAAATAAATAAGAATCTATATAGATCAAACTTATTTTGTGAACGTGTCTTACATTGCCTTTGAGTACTATGATGGTTCTTCTCTGCGCCACGAGTACCGAGATTTTCGATTCAAAGTAAAAAATAATATTTTTCTTTCTTTACTCTCGATGTGAGATAGAAAGATCTGTCAGAACACGATAAGGCACATTAAATCCACTGATCTGCCCTTATAATATCTGACGCATTTACATTTTGGTAACTTTCCATATAGCACCTAGTTTGTTTTTCTTTGAAAAATGTCAATTACGCTGGATTTGCTTAACAATAAAACTGGAACTAAATAACGTATTAAAAAACCGCTTATAAGGGGTTGTAGATCTCCTTTCGCTAATTCCAAATATACTCCCGGATACCCGGAGTATACCCGACGTATTATTTAATGGGTTTACTCCCGTTCTCCGTCCAACATCCGCCCAAAACAATTACTGTCAAATAAGTAATACTCGACTAAAGCAAAAGAATGGGTCCTCTAGACCACCAGCAGCCGCCTACTGACGCCGCGCTGGCGTTACGCCGCCGCCGCGCGGATGTCGTGTCGACGCTACGCGTACGTTGGCCAGACGATGACGTCTGAAAGACGCTACAGTGGGGGGCGCTTATTGTCAAAAAAAATTGGAAGTGACTCTATAATGTACATACATTATACATAGCTTAATACATATTAAGCTGTTTTATAATATTCTACTTACAGGTCCCTTCCTTTTCAGGTACAATTACTCGTCGGCATTTCCATTTTAGAAGCAGTTCAGCCTTTGCGAATGCCGCAGCCCTCCTACAAGCGGCAAATCCATAATAACGAAAACCGAAATATTCTACGTCGTATCCTTGAGAATTTAGCAAGTACCAAGTTATATCTAACAAACAATGCTAGAAGATACATTTCGCCGTATGAAATGAGCCAGTCGAGAAATATATATGAAGCAATAGCCAAAAATAAAGAGAATGAGGCAAAGCAAAGAGCAGTAGAAATCTCTACTGACCCAACTAAAAACCCGAAACCAAATGATGATGAATTCTCAAAACTGGTGGAAAAAGAACTAAAAGTGACTATCGTCAAAGAATCGTCAGCTTTATTGGATAAAGCCACCATAGAAAAAATGGGTCGCAACGATTTTTTGGTTCTCGAAACCGGCAACGAAGATCCATTCGTTACAGTAATTCCTAACAATATATATTACAACATCGAGAAGATATGTGCTAACTGGTTAGATGACTGCAATTTGAAAGGTATAAGAGACAGATTGCTACATAGAGAGAATTCCCCGTTCTAATAAAATACATTTAAAATTTTAATTGTTGCTAGACATTTTATTTACTGTAAATTATACATTCTAATCTGGCTACTTTAGGATTACGTACTTATTAAGGACTTCTAAACAAGTACGTAATCCTATACAACCTCAAATTAAAGCTTTGGATGATTCTGCATAACAGTGAAAGTGTTGAATCAATTATAAAATATATATAGTAAAATTGAGGACATACACTGATTACTATCAAAAAAAATTGAATATGAAAAATTTCAGTATAGAAAAAACACAAACTTACCTGAAAACTTTACAAGAAAACAGCTGTATTTAATAGGTACTTTACATATACCAATGTTTCTTTTTTATACCAACTCAACTAAATAGAACACGTATACTATACGATATACATTTTTCAAATGGTTTTAATTTCGTTTGTAAAAAATACATTCTGAAATGTAATGCCAGCGTCACTGCCGCTCGACCCAAGCAAAATGAATCGTATTAGTACTGGAAAACTATGAATTCGAGCTGAGGTAGTTACCGACTCTTAAGTTAATAATACAACTGTATTCCTTACTTAAACTCATTTTTACTTTCCTTATTACTGTAAGATATAAACAAAAGTTATTTTTGATAACTTTTGTCACTATAATTCGGAATAGGGTGGTTTGCATTAATATTACAAGTAACTGGTTGATGGCTATACCATCTCAGTCAGCTGTGAACAAGGGACCTGTTAATATGTTGGTTTGTTTAAAAAACAAATATATGCAAATCAGATCCGCAAAAATGGTTTCATTTCGAAACAACGACTAAAAAGAAGTCAATTTCATTCTGCAAGGCAATTAGAACTATAATAATATTGTATAGATTTTGAAATACCATGAGTTCATTTAGGCTTGATTCATATCGTCGAGACGCTACGCGACGCGGGGCTAGCGTACAAAAAAACGATTTTGCGCGCAGATTTCTAATGAGAAAGAAAGTCCTTCCGACCTAGGGAGGTGAAAAATGGTTTTGTATGTGCGGCAGCCGCTTGGTGCGTCACTTGCTTGCCGCTGTCTGCGCCGCCCTGTGTCGTAACATCTCCTTCGTTCGCCCCTTGTTAGCCGTATATTTGTTTCCTCCGCGCCGAGCTTTTGCGCCACTACTATAAACCGCTCTGCGAAAATCGCCCGCGATGTCGCTAGAGCGGCGGCGTTGTCTCATTGCGTGCTTCATACATTTTAATACATTTGTTCTTGCCGCTAGTCGCGCCACTTTAAACTGCCGTTGACAGTGGCACTGCCGTGACTAACTACTTATACTAATTTATCATCTTACTAAATTTACGGTACACAAATTACGCAAATGTCACGGTTAAAAAGATGAAAGTTTTTTTTTTTTTGTATGATTACTTTATTTGCAATCTGCCGCCAGGCCATAAGCGAATCTTTTGAACGAGAAAAGACGTTTGTGGTGGAGCGGCCAGTGCCGCTTCTCCCAACTATAGAACATGGCCTCGCTTAAGCCGTTTGACCATAGTTGATGGATCTAGAAGTTCCGCGATGAGTGGGATTGCAGGTGGCAGGATAGTCGCTCTTTGTGCTTAGTTTTATGTCGGTCGATCTCAGCAGCTACCGATATGACGTTTAGATGACCATGGATCTCTTCATTACGAGTGAACCAAGGGGCATTGACTATTGTCCTCAGGATACAATTCTGCACTCGTTGGAGACAAAGTATATTACTCTTGCTAGCCACACCCCACAGCTGAATACCGTATGTCCAAATGGGTTTTAAGACCGAGTTGTAGATTAGAAGTTTGTTGTCTACTGATAATGCTGAATTTCTTCCCATGAGCCAATGAAGGTTACGATATTTGAGATTGACTTCATCTCTTTTTCGTTTTATGTGATGCTTCCATGTGAGATGTCTGTCCAAGTGAAAACCGAGGTACTTCACACAATCAGATTGTGGTAATATTTCATTACCAAGTCTTACTGGATTACAGTTTCCTTTTTTCAGTGCAAATGTGATATGATGCGATTTGGTGGCACTGGCCCGGATGCGCCATTTACAGAACCATCTGTGGGTAAGATCGAGTTGGAGTTGGAGATTTGTGCTAGCTGTAACAGGATTCCCGTCAACGGATAAAAGGGCTATATCATCGGCGTATATAGCAACTGTGATGTTATCCGATATTGGTAAGTCCGATGTAAAGATGTTATACAGAACCGGGCCGAGGACTGAGCCCTGTGGTACGCCTGCCAGGATATTGTACATGTTTGATCTCGCTTCTCTGTGTTTAACTTGGAACGAACGACCCGACAGGTAAGACTCTATGAGAAGAAACATCGAGTGTGGAAGACTGTCTTTAACCTTGGCCAACAATCCCTTGTGCCACACCCGATCAAAGGCTTGCTGCACATCGAGGAAGGCCGCTGAACAATATTTTTTGTGTTCAAAGCTCTGTCGGATCGTGTGGTATACCCGATGAACCTGCTCAATAGTTGAGTGAGACTTACGGAATCCAAACTGGTGACAAGGCACAACACAGCAGTCATCCATAAGCGGTTTGAGTCTGGCGAGTAATATCCTTTCCCAGAGCTTTCACAGCACAGGCGTTAGACTAATGGGCCGGTAAGAGGAAGCCTCTTGTTCAGGTTTTCCTGGTTTGTGGATCATTACTACCTGGGAAATCTTCCATATGGATGGAAAGTGACCCGTCCTGAGAATGGCATTGAACAAACAGGTTAAAAATGTAATGCACTTCCTTGGGAGATTTTTTAATATTTTCGGAGTGATAAGATCAAATCCCGGGGCGTTTTTTGGATGTAATGATCTTATTCCTTGCGCAATTTCTCTTGGAGAGGTAGGTTTAAGAGGCAAACACATTTGAAGGTCCTGCGCTAGAGCTGTCTCCAAGTCAGACTCTTCATCGGTCACTTTGTCATTCGGCTGAAACACTAGCTAGGTTTCTTCATTCAGCATTCAGCTAGGTGCTTAGCAAATACTTCCGCCTTTTCTGTTCTCGCCCATGTTCCCGTTTCTGTTCTGATAGGAGGGTACTGTTGTTGGGGTCTATATAAGCCTTTAGTTGCCTTCCAAAGTGAGTGCTCACCATGTCCAGTAGAGGCCATCATATGCAAGTTAGTGTTAACTACAGAGTTGATTGATGCATTGATGATACTCTTGAGCTCTTTGCTTGCCTTATTATATCTATATTTGTCCAGCGGATGACGCGACTGATGCCAGACTCGCCTTAGACGGCGCTTTTCCAGGATTGTTGCACGAATATTCGATGGTTGGGTGGGAATGCGTGGAGTTGAATCCTGTTCCGGTGTGTTAGCCCAACCTGCTACTTGGATAAGGTTCGTGACATGTATACATGCTCCATCTATCTCATCGGAGTCCTTAAGGGGGATAGGTAGTTTTATATTTTGATTTATGTAGCTTCTAAAACCCCTCCCAATCAGTCCTATGGTTTACAAGTGATTCTGCCTTTTCATGAGTAATCACACTCGTATTCACTGTCAGAATTACTGGTGTATGATCTGAGGATCCATCCAAGCTCGATTCGATTTTCATATTCATATGAGCCACACCCTGACTCAAGAAGAAGTCCAGAAGGTCGGGCAGCTTTCTAGGGTCACTTGGCCAATATGTTGGTTCTCCAGTCGATAAAGACTTCAGATGGATGGTGTCGGCACAGCGCTTTAGTTCGCGTCCACGAGTGCTAGTACAGCGAGAGCCCCAAAAAGTGTGTTTGGCATTCCAATCACCGCCCGCGATGTATCTTAGACCAAGGGTCTGAAAATAGGCGGAGAACATTTCTGCTGTGATTTTGTGCCTTGGCGGACAGTATACAGAGGAAAGCGCAATGAAACCCATACGACCTTCAATTGTAACCGTGGTCGCTTGAATATGCGTGGTAGAAAACGGCTCCATGGCTGAGTGTTTAATGCTTTCTCGAATTACCAAAGCAGTTCCGGCGTGTGCTCCACCATCAGGATGGGGGGTGTGGTAGATGTTGTAGCCTTTGATACGAGGACTACTCCTTATGGTGACATGGGCCTCTGATATTAGCACTACGTCTAGTTGGTTTGTTTTCATGAATGACTCTAACTCGTTAACATTAGGAGCTAACCCGTTGATGTTCCAGGTTGCGACTCTTAGGGATGCCATCTATGGAGCCAGTTTG
The DNA here is from genome assembly GCF_003589595.1 of Hyposmocoma kahamanoa. Taxonomy (NCBI): domain Eukaryota; kingdom Metazoa; phylum Arthropoda; class Insecta; order Lepidoptera; family Cosmopterigidae; genus Hyposmocoma; species Hyposmocoma kahamanoa. The sequence continues at coordinate 10,552,796 of NW_020653200.1, forward strand.
GTTATGACTGTAGTCAACAGTCCCACGAGGGTACTGATTTGTTGTAATAATAAATCTATCTTTTCATTTTGTTTTATTAGTAGCTGTTGTAAAGTAGTGTTGTCGCTCATGTCAATAACTTCATCAGTTGGAAGAGGATTTCTGTAACGACCAGCTGTTACATCTGAGTATGTCACTTGTGTTTTATACTGATAACCTCGTGGTGTTGGTTTGTGAACTTCTGGGACACTCGTTATGGACTGCGTATTAGATTTACCATCGGAAACTCTGGTAGAAATCTTTTTGGAGTTTGTTTTCCTTTCAAGTATTTCTTTGTGTACTTGACAGCCTTTGTAGTTTGCGGGATGATCGCAGGAGCAGAGAGCACATTTGGCAGGAGAGTTTCTATCTTTTTTGAGACATTCAGCAGTTTTGTGTCCCTCACCACATTTTACACATCTATAAGGCCTCATGCAGTTATTTTTGGAATGACCATACTGCTGGCAACGTTGACATTGAACAATTGTTTTAGTTTTATGAGGGTCTTCGATATAAACACGCTGATGATAGATGTATTGAATATCTTTAACTAACTTGTTGTTACTGGAAGGTTCCAGATTTACGAAAAATGTTGAAGTTGGTTTCTTATCTGGACCATAGCGACAATTAATAATTTCACCTTTAACCTTATTACCGTGATTCTCAATTGCTTGGATAATAGCATCATGAGGCGTTGTGTGGTCAAGGTTCTTTATGACTATACGATAACATTTGTTGTCCTTTGGAGTAAATGTATGACCAATTAAGCGTTTCTGGCGAATGAGATGAACCACTTTTTTGTAGTTTTCTGACGTGTTCATCATTATGCGCAGCAAATTTTTGTTGACAATTTTAAACTTAAAATCAGTTGGATTCACTGCTGTTTTTATAAGTTTAGTCAGTTCGTTTAGATCTTCTATGCCATACAAAACAATCGGAGGAGGTTTGTTTGGCGGTTCTTCTGGGTCTCAGTCTCTGCTGAATCCACGGGTAGGCTGGTAAACCTGTTAACCAACTTTGTGTGAGAGTGCGGTGGTGACTGTTCACGTATCTTGCGTTTTTTTGACATCGGTATTCGCTACCATGGAGGTGGTTCCATTCTAGATGTACTTGGGGCGGCTGTTGTATCGTCTTTGGACATTGTCGCCGTATTGTTCGCAGTACTTGAGTTTGTTCCGTTTGATGGAACTTCACAGAAAGAAATGGATCTCTGTCTGGTAAAGAGTCCTGGATGAAAGACTTGTTGTGTTAGGGCTTTTTTGGGGTTTTTATTTAAAACACTCATTTCTGTTTCCATCAACTTTTCGCCAGTAGCATTTTTGTTACCGGAAGCCTGGACAGCCACTTCCGGTAAGTGACTTTTTTCGGGAGTTCTGAGTATTTTGTGGCGGCCACACTAATTGTCTATGGTTAGAATCATTACTATTCAAATGAGGGTAGCAAAATATTTCAACAGTGTGTTAAATGTCACAGCCGATAAATTTTTCACTATTTTCATACGAAATCCATTGATTTTAGCGAAGATAACACTATTACACAGTTTTTGAAGGTTTGTCTACAATTTACACTTGTTTTAAGATCTCACTATCACTGATTTAGCACAAAATTGAATTTTACTTCAAGAGCACTTTTGCTTCTTATGGCAGTTGACAGACCCCTCTCTAAAAAAAGATGAAAGTATGAGTATTTTCAAAATCGAGTAATTTATACTGGCATACGTTTATTTCTGCGAATTGAGTTTATAGAGGCACAATGAAAACAACCAAAATTCTTTGATTCACTTTTATTTTTTACTGTTAGTTGCATTTGTTTTCTTAACAGCAGAACATAATATGGATAATAGAAATCAGCTTATTTAATATAGGTGTTAAGTAAAGTGATAGTCACTTCAACGTCCTCATATCTTATTACTTAGCCAAGCTAATTTATAACAGACACATACATTTGCTTAATTCCTAATAAGTATTCAATATATGTATATATATTTATGCATAATAATATATACCACTGGAGAATTATAATAAAATTAAATTAAGTTAAATGCCACCGCAGTTGCTTTGCAGAAAATAATGTACACAATGTGAGTTACAATTAATATTAAGCAACGAGTTTTTACCGTACGTTAAGTACCTTATAAAATAAAGGAAAAATAATGGCAGTGGTAAAATAAAATTAAAGGCAGGTTGTGACAGTTTTGGCACATATGTGGTATTTGTTAGAACTTAAGTAAATAACAAATAAAGTCAAGCGGTACACTTCAAAAGGAAACAAGCCTGCACTTGTGTAGAAATAAAATCTAAGAATTCATAAAAAAATTAGTAAACTTCCCTAACTACAATAATTACGATTTATTTAAATCTTATGGCACCAACAACTTGCTCACCTGAGCCAATATAGTATACACGAAACATTGAACTT
>NW_020653200.1:10555331-10561059 GCF_003589595.1 Hyposmocoma kahamanoa
CATCTAAATACTACGCTAGCTGTATTGTCCTGAAAGGTGAAGTATTCTTAATACTAAAATTACAACGTTACAGTCATCTTGAATAATCTTTACCAACACCAACAGAGTGTGAACATTTTCAAAAACTCGAACATAATTTAGAAGATTTTCAAACAAAAACTTATCAGAGGTACTTTTCTTCCAATTGACATGTTATTTTAATTTAACTATTTGTTATTAGTAGATGTTCGTAGAATTGACTCGGCGGTCTTGCATACACTACACAGTAGTTCATCAATTGTTTCTGGAACTGAAAATACTATTTATAGTATATTTTTATACAATTATTTAGGACATAGTACACTTGCACCGTCATAAACCTAAGGAGACCTCGGGAGCATAAATCACAGTTTTGCTGCTGTTGCATTTTATCTATAATCTACTACTTGCGCATACACAGTCGAGATATTGTTAGGATATAGTTAGGTTATTGTATTAAACAAACACGAAAATGCACACTCTTCTATGGTTTTCATAATGAGTTTTATAAATAATGTAAGGTAGAAGTGTCAATAATTTCTAGTTAATTACCAACGTACAGGTACATTATGCTAGTTTTGGTTCAGTGTCAATATTGAGCATAACAACATACAGTTCTGTAACAAAATATTTGCTTTATCATACATAGGTATAACGCTATTTTATAAAATACTTACACCACCTAAGAATAAATCCACAGTCCATAAGTTAGCAGTCTTTACTCCAGAGAATAAAAAAGAGGAAGTGTGTGCAAATAGCACAGGAAGGACGGCAATAGGACAAGATGCAAGCCGAAGTGCTGTTCGGGCTTGGAGTTGAAGTGGTACCGGGGTGGGGGGGATTCGAAAACCCCAACCTCTTCAAAGAAGGGATATACGTCAGGAAACATAGAACTTGTGGTCCAATGCAGCGTGAAAATGTAAATATTATTAGTATAATATTCTAAATAATGTCAGTATAAATACAATACACGCATACATGCAAATATTATTAGCTGTTGTACGTAGAACGCTTCTCCAATAGTCAATGTACGGTAGCTCTAAAAATCTAATCGGCGCAATTAACTATTGAAATGTATACATTACGTCATTACGTTATTTACAAAACGTAATATCGAAAGTAACAGTTATTATAGTATTTCATATTGTACGTGACAGACAGATAACTCCACTCCACCTGATGTTAAATGGAAAGTGGAATACAAACGTAAAAGAACCAAGTGCAGCGTTGATACAGTCACTGCTCTAGCCACCGTATGCCACTCTGTACAGAAAACCAAATCTGCCGTCCACTAAAAAAAGCGGGTAAGTGACAAATCGTCAAATATCCGTTTTAAGTAGACAAAGATAGAGCACAACATTCTCTTTTAAAAACAGTTAAAATTGGTTAACATGTTCGACTTATCGGAACTTAACCTAACGATGCATAGCTGACATATCATTAAACAATTTCAATATTCTAAAACTCGGTTATGGATTTTTTATATCTCAAAAAATTATTTTATATCTCCATAGAGTAGAATCTTGTCCAACAGTAGAACGCAAATTTATTAAAACAGTAATACCACGTCTACAACATATCACACGACCCATAAACGTTATACTATTAATAAACGTAGCAGTAGAACTCCTTGTGAAAGAGGTCGTTCTGGGTTGTACCTTAGGTACCTATTTCTGCCGCCAAGCAGTAATGTCAGCATTACTGTGTTCCGGTTTTGAAGGGTAAGGGTGCTGGTGAAATTACAGGCACATTGGACTTGTCAACTTATGTCTCAGAGTGACGGCCGCAGTGGTAGTGCCTCTCAGATTTTTGTAATTTAGCGCGGGAATTTACGTCCGATTTTGTGTCTGATGGTCGGATCCGACTATCGGATCGGATTCACTCAATACACGTCCGATAGGCTTGCGATTCTTTCGTCAGACTTTTTGTGAACTAACTGCAGTGTTGCCAATTTATGGGGAATTCCCCAAATGCAGGGAATTTCCACTCTACAACTCGTTTGGGGTTTTTGTTTGGATTACGCTATGTGGGGAAAATGCCCTAGCATTCTAGAATTTTATCACATTTTTGTTACATTGATGAACACTGATAAAAACACTATTTATCTGTTTTGTTTATGAACAATACTGATATTTTTTTCAACATCGCACATGCGCTGCTTACATAGCAACGTATATATAAATTATTAAGAAACCGCTTATATGTATAAAATTATCCAGTAGGATTAGAATAACTTTATCTTGTATTGTAAAATTACTACTATTATTAGTCACCAACAAGAGCCTGGCTCTCAAATAGGATGATGATGATCAGTCGGTTGAGCGCACGACCCTTCCTCGCGTTTTGACCGGTCCCCGGTGTGAAAAAAGAATACAGACATTGCCGAACCGTAGGTATTTTAAAGGACTATCCACACACATCCGGGCCGTGCTCGGCATGTGGACGGGGCGTGCTAATTTGTGTGAACTGCAGGCCCGTCCCGGCGCCAGCCCGGACACGGACATGTGTGAACGAGTTCATACAAGATATACGCAACGATATTTGTTTAAGCCTGACGGAGCATGGTCACGTCCACGTCCCGGGTATGTGTGGATCAATCTTAATACCACAACTTGCCACTCGTCAAGCTTGTTGAATTTATTTCTAATTATAGCATAACGTACTCGTATATGTATATATGGCCACATTTTGACTTTCATAATTATTTGATATATTTTTAAGCGTAACAATAATAATATAATAAATATTGAGAATTAATAAACATTACTACACTCCCTAAATTTGTAACTTTTGATTTTTGGGGATTTTGAATAATTTGCATTGGCATTGAGGGTAGAATGAGACGTGTATTTCGTCTCCCCGCAAAAGTATAGAGACCGCATCTTCAGACAATCGGACCGGTATTAAAATCGGATTCTATTTCCGACTCGAACGTGACGTCACTTCCGATCCGATAATAGGATCGGACGTGTATTGAGTGTTCATACAATTATATGGTACGAGCGCCTTCCAGTAGTCGGATCAGACTATCGGATGGAAAAATCGGACATGTATTCCCGCACTTAAAGCTCTGAGTGGCACTGTAACTGTCGAAAACTGTAACTGCACTGTAAATTATGGACAGGCGACAGCTTACTTAAACTTTATAGTCGATTGTCACTACACACATCAAAAGTGTCTAGGAATTAAGCACGCTTTTACTAGTGAAAATCAGGTCCTTTAATTATTTTTTAACAACAGATTTTTTCTTTCAAATTAATAATTTGAAAAACATGCAAGTAAATAAATAATTTATATAATACTATATATAATTTTTTTAGAACAAAGTTAAATAAATATATGTACTTATATAAATTTATATAAGTACATATATTTATTTAACTTTGTTCTACTTTTCTATGTATTTTATAAAAATTTTCTGTGTAGCGCTACATAGGCGTAAGCAGATTTTAAAAATAAGCAATGAAATCTGTGTTAATACGTTATTGCACGTTCCGGAAATTTTCCAGACTAGAGAATTACGTTATAAAAATATTTGTGTTATTTTTAACAATTTACGCCTAACGATTTTATTTAAAAATTCTACGAATACTTCATGTCTATATAGGCATATAATATAAATATTGTCTATTGCTTATATAAGCAATAGACAATATTCGCTCTACAGATAGAAAATGTTATATTTTGATAAGGCGATCAATTAGTACGGAATTAGTGGGAAGACCAGACTGAAAAAAGGTTAATTGGGTCCTTGGAAACGATAGAAATATTTCTTTAACATTGGTAAATACATAAATTCTATGATATGTTGTCGAAAGAACTAATGTCGAAGCCATAGCTCATGCCGGGGAGGCATTAGCATATGAATTCTGCATGATTTACATTGCGTTATCCTCGCCACAAAGTTGTATATTAGCCCATGTAGATGTACTATAAATTCGTTTAGTATCTTTAATATTAATAATAATAATCAACTCATTTATTAATCTTTTAAAGAGTGATACATTTATATAAAAAACTCAAACACAGTGATAATTATAACAAAACAAGACGGTTTGTGACTCAGTGGTCGCGGGGAACCCACGGCCTCTGTTATTCTCCCGTAAGCTTGTTAAAGTATTGTAATTCAATATTTATTTTAGGTCATCGAGACAAAATAGGTATTATAATTGAGATATTTTATTTTAAAACGTGGCAACTTAGCATAATTAACCCTATCAGTATCAAACCTTTGCAAGCGCAAGAGCCTGCTATGTACGTAGCCATTCGCGACTTGTCCATGAAAAGTTGAAAGTAAAAAAAGTCATAAAGAATCAAAATTACAAAATAATTTATTTACAAATGAAATTGTGTAGGTACATTACAATTTAAATTACGACAAAGAACCAGGTAACACAACTCAATTGTAGCTTATATCGCGTACAGAGAGTTTCCTACGATTCCTGCACTAGGCAAAATCTGTCTTGCAGGTAATCGATAAAAGCATTGTAATTAAATTGAAATTTACGGATAAGTGGAGGTAGTTCGTTCCAAATTTTGGCAGAAGCGTACTTAAACCAACCTCTTGCGCTCTTAAAGCAAATGTAATACTCTGCCAGACAATCACACTAATAGCCTGGTTTCAAATTATGCAATTCTCTGTACTACATAATAGAGCAAAGGAATTCACTCTAAGGCACCTTCCAGACTACTCCGACCATCAGTATGACCAGTACGACCATGAATAGAGATAAAAATGTCACTTCATTTGTTTGAAAACTATTCTGCCAAATCATTACAGTGACAACTGCGCTGCGATTGGCCAGCCCGAATTCGAAACAATTGACGCGTGTCGTCAATTTTTCACTTCAAATATTCCAGTTTAACTTGAGCTTTGCTGTAATGGACGAAAACAGGATAGAACGGCCCCATTGTTAGAATTATTGTCTATATTACAATAAATACAGAATACTTTTGGAATATACGAAGACGTACACAGAGCTCAGCTGTTGGCGCTGTACTATTTCAGTTTTCTAATTTGTGATTTCAGCGCAAACGAAAATTTTATTTCTAATTTTGATCCTGTCCACTCATAAATTCATCAAATGGCCAAATAAAGGTTTTAAGGTGTATATGGAATACTCACTCCCTGCATCTATGTGTGTTTTTGCCTCCGACGGCATCGGAGCCGAGGTTGAGGCCCCGCCCCATGTCCATCAACTCCACTTGTTCAATGCAACCTGACAGGCCGGCGTAGTGCTGATGGTTGTACATCTCCGGGATACCACCTGACGAATCATAACAATTATCGCTGTCAATTTATTTTTGAACCCTGACATAGTGGTACTCAGTTAATGGCATTTACAGTCGCGTCGTCAGTTATAATAACAATGTGTGAGACAACCATGCACGCCTGTTGCCTGGTCTCAAACTAGGGAATTTCCTGTATAATGAGTACCAGAGCAACGGCAATCACTCTGGGGCACTTCCTAGAACAACCAGGCCAGAACCAATTTAGAAAGTTCACTTTTCAAATTGGTCCTATCGGAAATCGAACCCGGGACCTCGACATCCAGTACCCACTGTGCAAACCGTTGTGCCACAGAGGTCGTCAGGGTTATATAATAATAATAATAATATTAGTATTTGTATTTGTATTTGTATTTGTATTTGTATTTGTATTTGTGATGGTGATGGTGATGGTGATGGTGATGGTGATGGTGATGGTGAT
>NW_020653200.1:10561069-10573798 GCF_003589595.1 Hyposmocoma kahamanoa
ATGGTGATGGTGATGGTGATGGTGATGGTGATGGTGATGGTGATGGTAATGGTAATTGTAATTGTAATTGTAATTGTAATTGTAATTGTAATGGTAGTCGTAGTCGTAATCGTAATCGTAATCGTAATCGTAATCGTAATCGTAATCGTAATCGTAATCGTAATCGTAATGGTAATGGTAATGGTAATCGTAATGGTAATGGTAATGGTAATGGTAACGGTAACGGTAACGGTAACGGTAACGGTAATGGTAATGGTAACGGTAACGGTAACGGTAACGGTAATGGTAAAAGTAATGGTAGTGGTAGTGATAGTGGTAGTGGTAATGGTAATGGTAATGGTAATGGTAACGGTAACGGTAACGGTAACGGTAACGGTAACGGTAACGGTAATGGTAACGGTAACGGTAACGGTAACGGTAATGGTAACGGTAATGGTAAAAGTAATGGTAGTGGTAGTGGTAGTGGTAGTGGTAGTGGTAGTGGTAATGGGAATGGGAATGGGAATGGGAATGGGAATGGTAATGGTAATGGTAATGATAATGGTAATGGTAATGGTAATAATAATAATAATAATAAAAATAATAAAAAATAAAAATAAAATAAAATAAAATAGAATTCAAAATTAGTCTTTTAGGCCTTGGGAGAGGCGAGAGTTTAAAATAAACATAATAATAATAACAATAATAAAATTAAAAATTAGTCTTTTAGGCCTTGGGAGAGGCGAGAGTTTAAAATAAACATAATAATAATAATAATATTTGTGAGTTATATTATATATTGTATATATGTAATATGATATTATTATTATCATTTATAACTCCACGTCCGGTTCGACCACCTGATGCTACGTGAGGGGCGGACATTGGAAGCGTTATGCTACAAACTTACCAATGATGAGAATCATGGGAGAATCCCGCCCCGGGCCTTCAGGCGCGGGCTGCCCCACGTATTCTGGGGGGGGGGCACCGTATCGCTTAGGTCTGCCCAGTCCAATACTGTTGCAGCAAGTGATGAAAATTCATCACCTTTACGCTACTCAACCCCGTCATCACCAATTTCATCTGCACACCATCAGTCTCCTCAATCATCCCGATCCACAACTACATCACAAGTGCCAAGCGATGCGATGTTGCACAAGAAGCAGTTGCTAATTCTCTTGTGCCCACCACTGACATCACCACTACTACGCGAATACTACGAAATAATAATTCAATAAACTGCGTAGGTCACTACACACAATCATCAGACCTTAATATCAACACACCAGCAAGAAGTGTTTTGCAGGATATGTCTCCTGCAACCATCCTAGCAGGAAAAAGTAGACAACGGATGAAATGGACTAATGATATTAACACAGAGCTCCTCTGTTGCTACTATACAGTAACAAAGTGCGAAACTGATATGACTGCCTGGAGGCCATCGCTATATAATATATTCATACAACAATTCCCAGAACTGAGTCATCTTTCTGAACAGCGACTATCGGATCAAATCAGGGTCATACATAGAAACAATAGAATACCAAAACCCGAGCGAGAACGCAAAAAACAGACGATTACACCTACACCCCCAGTCACAAGTAGCACTGTTAATACTACAGAAGAACAACAGATCTCAGACACATGTCTACATCATAGTCAACAAGCTAATATACACTCACCTCAACTAACACCCAATGCGCAACACTCACAGATCCATACACTCGAACAACAAATTAATACACCAACAGAAGCAATTGAATCATTAGAAACTAGCGAATACATTCAAACACAAGGAAATGAACCAATACCGACGCAGTAGGACTAATAGATTACAACCAAGTCGAAAACATATTCACAACAATGATAATAAAGTACACAGGCATAGACCCAACACTCAGACTATCAATTCCCAAATTACAAACGACACGGCAAATAGTTAAAACTGTTAACATCGTTAATCAAATAGTTGCCAAACACAAAACCAAAAAGTAATCACGTTTGAAGAAGTTCACACTGCTATATACTGTGCCGCAAAAACAGTTACGACATTAGACGACAGAACAACTAAAAAAAACCGTAGACCACGCTTCCCATACACAAAACAACAAAACAGATAAACAAAAGAAACCACAATGGGAGAAACGAATAGAAAACAAGATCACAACGCTAAGGAAAGAAATAGGACAACTCACACAATATCTAAACGGAAACCTTACACAGAAAAAACAACAAAAATAACAATAACAAAACCCTAATAACAAAACCAAACAAGAATTAATAGACGAACTCGATAAAAATAAGCAAAAACTACAGGCACAAGCCAAACGACTGAACCGATACAAAAAAAGTAACCAGAGAAAGTCAGACAATATTTTGTTCAATATAAACCAAAAGATATTTTACCAAAAACTCAACTCAGAAAACATAATAGTAACACAATACCCAAACATAGAAGAGATACGAAAATATATGGTCAAAACCCGTACAACACAATACACACTCGTCATGGATTGAAATAGAAGAACAAGAGATGGAGAAAAATGACCTATGCCAGAAATAACAATCGACGAAGATGACGTAACACAAGCAATAAAAAGAACATTAAATTGGAAAGCGCCCGGAACTGATAAAATTCATAAGTATTGGATCAAATACTTAACTTCAACTCACAGACACATAGCAAACACACTAAACGGCTTCATTCAAAATCCACACGACATGCCTGCTTTCCTTACTCAAGGAACAACCTACTTAAAACCCAAAGATAGTGACACAACAAACTCAGCCAAATACAGACCCATTACATGTCTCCCAACTAAGTACAAACTACTAACATCCATTATTACACATAAAATCAGCTTACACATATCAACAAACAAAATCATACTAGAGAAACAGAAAGGTTGCAGTAAAGGTTCAATGGGTTGTAAAGAACAACTAATAATAGATGCGGAAATACACAATCAAGTAAAACACAAACACAGAAGTTTATATTACTCATATATCGATTACCAAAAAAAGCTTTTGATAGCGTGCCCCATTCATGGCTACTACACATCTTGAGAATATATAAGATTGACAACAGTCTAATATAGTTCCTACAACACGCAATGACCAAATGGACAACAAAACTCAATGTGAAGACTAGTACTACAACACTCAGTACAACACCTATCAAAATTGCACGCGGGATATTCCGAGGCGACTCTCTTAGTCCTCTGTGGTTCTGTCTAGCCTTAAATCCTCTCTCCAGAATACTTGATAACTCTACATATGGATACATCATTGACAGAGAAAACAAAATCAAACTTACACACCTACTATACATGGATGACATAAAACTATTCGCAAGTAACAAACAAGAATTAGACCATCTATTAAGACTATTGGAAAAATTCAGCACAGATATAAAAATGACTTTTGGAACAAATAAATGTAAAATCAATAGCATCATTAAAGGCAAGCTCAGCAGAACAGATTCTTATGAACTTGAGCTACAAAGAGGGACTATACACAGCATAGAACCCAGAGAGACATGCATGTATTTAGGATACCAGCAAAGTACATCAATTAATTACACCAATATAAAAAACACATTGAAAACGAAATATAAACAGAGACTAAATACAATACTCGGTACCCAATTATCCGCCAGAAATATAGTCAAAGCCATTATTAACACATACGCCATCCCCATCTTAACGTATTCTTTCGGAATCATTAAATGGTCCGATACTGAGCTTAATGCCCTCAACACCACAACTAGGACAACATGCAATAGACACAACATTCATCATATACACTCTGCTGTACAAAGATTTACACTGAAAAGACAATTAGGTGGTCGCGGATTCATGGACATTAAAAACCTACACTACACCCAAATAGACAATCTGCGGACATATTTCATCAGTAAAGCCAACGACAGCACACTACACAAAGCAATAGTACTCTTACCTCATTCTGGAACACCTCTACAATTGAACAATAACCAATTTGACCCAAAAACCAGAATTCTAAAACAAGAACAGAAATTAGAAAACTGGAAGAACAAAGCACTTCACGACAAATATCCCCATCAATTGGAGCAAGATCACATAGACCAAACTGCATCAACCACCTGGCTTACCAAAGGAAACATATTTAGTGAGACAGAAGGATTCCTAGCAGCTATACAGGACCAAGTAATTCAAACACTCAATTACTCCAAATATATCCTAAATGAATCAATAGAAACCGACAAATGCCGATTGTGCCACCGATACACTGAATCTATAGATCATGTAATAGGAGGTTGCAGCGTACTCGCCAACAAAGATTATACACACCGCCATGACAATGTTGCCAAATACATTCACCAACAACTTACACTCAAACATAGTCTGACAGAAACACATACACCCACACCATACTACAAATACAAACCGAAAAATGTGCTGGAAAATAATAAAGTAAAGCTCTATTGGGATCGAGACATCGTCACCGACCGAACTATCCTCAGCAACAGACCTGATATAACAATGACTGTTAAATCTACAAAGACCACCTACCTCATAGGTATTGCCGTTCCTAATACAAACAACTTAAAACAGAATCACACTGAAAAAATACAAAAATACATACCTTTAGCAGACGAAATCAAACAGATGTGGCACCAAGAAACCATCAAGATAGTCCCCATTATAATTTCGTCAACTGGTGTCATACTGAAAACCCTTCATACCGCCTTAAAAATGATAGATCTGCACCCTAAAACCTACATACCTTTACAAAAGTCAATTCTACTAGACACATGCTCGATAGTCCGCCGTTTCTTAAATACACCTGATTCAACAAACTCCACAAAAAATCACCACTCACTCACATCCCCTCACAATACCACAACCGAACCAGAACACTTGGCTTAGGCCCGTACCTGGTTCTAATCATCCGACCATCAGTCGAGTACAAGAAATAATAATAATAGATATCAATCTCGGGCAATGCATGGGGTGTTGGAGGTCCTGAGTCTGGACGGTCGGCGGATGAGGGATGCGGATGACCGAATAGAAATAAGGCGAGGTATTTTCCAGGGCAATTGTCTGAGTCCACTGTGGTTTTGCCTGGCCCTGAACCCTGAGTACTCTATTAGAGAGGTCGGCACAGGCTTTCGATTTCGGCGAGGTGGACCGCGAATGCCTCACCTTCTCTACATGGATGATCTCAAGCTATACGGCCCCACAGCTGACAGATTGACGGAGCTGCTGACAATCACCAACGATTTCAGGAGTTCGGTTAGGATGAAGCTTGGGATCAATAAGTGCGCGGTGGTCCATGTCGAGAGAGGACGTGTCATGTATTCTGATGGCATTAATGTTGGCACCAATCACCGGCGGGTACTCTCAGAGACTGAAACATACCGGTATCTGGGCATGTCACAGCCCATCGGTATGAAGGAAGCAGACGTGAAACAGGGTGTGTGCGAGGTTTTTTATGGGCGCCTGAAAAATGTGCTAAATAACTATTTGTCAGGCGTTAATAAGATCCGAGCTTATAACTCCTGGGTCATGCCTGTTCCGATGTACACATTTGGCGTGCTCAAATGGACTCAGACGAAATTAGACGCTCCGGATAGACGATGACCTCTCACCGAGTGCATCATCTGAGATTGTCAGTTATGAGATTGTATGTCCCGCGGAAGTGTGGAGGTAGAGGCCTATTAAGTGTCAAAACCATGCACAACCGCGAGATATGCAATCTCAGAAACTACTTTTTGACGATGACGGATGCCGTAATTCGTGGGGAAGTTGTCACAAGTGATAAAGGGCTAAGTCCCTTATCGTTGGCCAAAGAGGAATGGCGAGGTCCGGTGGTGCTTAGCACCTCTGACCGCGAGTCCGTATGGAAAGAGAAGGAGCTCCATGGGAGGTTCTTCAAGGTACTGCACGAGCCTTTTGTGGACCGTAAAGCCTCCCTACATTGGCTGCGTTTCGGGGACCTCTTTGGGGAAACCGAAGGTTTTGTCTGTGCAATACAGGATCAGGTTATCAAGACGCGGAACTATCGGAAATATATCCTAAGGGCACAGTATACATTTGTCGGGCATGTGGCCATATTACAAGTATTCACCGGAGCCAATACTCGAAGATGACCGCACCAAAATCTATTGGGATCGATTTATTATCACGGACAGGACTATTCTTGCGAATAAGCCTGATATTGTGATATTGGATCGATCGCAGTCGAGGGTATTTATTGTGGACGTCACCATCCCGCATGACGAGGGCCACGTGAAAGCTGAAACCGAGAAACGCCGAAAGTATCTCGACCTGGCGCACGAGATCACCGACATGTGAGATGTGGCCTCCACTGAAATAATCCCGATTGTTTTGTCCGCAAATGGGTTAATTCCAGTCAGCCTTTCTAACAGCTTGAGGTGGTTAGATTTCTGTGGTGTGTCGCTTCCAAAACAAATGCAGAAGGCGGTCCTGCTCGATACGGCATGTACTGTTCGCCGGTTCTTGGGCCTGAGTCCCTGACCCCGGCCGACTGTGCCATTGCCGAGAAATACCGCCTCTCCCATTTAAAAATTCAAAATTAATCTTTTAGGCCTTGGGAGAGGTGAGAGTTTAAAATAAATATAATAATAATAATAACGCACACACTCAACAGAGCCCCGCAGTAGGGAAACCCTGTGTCGCGGGTGCTATGGACACACTTCACTTACCTATGTAAATGCTGGAGTCGGCGTTCATGAGGTTCGAAAGGTCGATCGTGCTACCAGATCGGGTATAGTCGCGATCCACTGTCAGGCTCACAGTGTTGTCATCGTAAAACTTTGCAATCACCTACAAAAAACAACAGCAAAATAATGTTTTCTTTTTTCTCTCGCAATAAACAATTTGCGTGTAAACTATAACTACTATCACCGGTACATTTTTGAGTAGTGAGAGACTACAGCATAACTGTTAATAACATAATTATCCGAACCAAAAGAGAAACAAATCGCAAACAATCGCGCGCCCGTCAACATTTGGCCGACCAACAGCGAGGTTGTCAATCATGCTGTACTGTTAATGTAAACTTGTAAAAATTATTCAAGTAAGGTGAAAGTACAGGTTGTTGTATGATAGTTTCAGTAATTAGTCTATTGTGCTATTGTATGACTATAATTAAAAGTATTTATTTTGTTCAGTACTATAGAATTATAGAATAAAACCAATAAAAAAGTTGCACAAAAACATTGCACGCGTAAAAGACATAAGGAAACCAATCCGAAGCTCAAAATTACATTTGCCTGAAAATAACGTTTGGTCGAATTTTTTTAGCAGTATTATAGAACAAACCTTATACATATTTACGAGTATTATAAAATAAATCTATTACAAGGTAAAGGGTAATTTAATCTTTTCTTTGAGATAAGCACCCAAAATACCCAGAAAGCATAACGGTTTTGTTATAAATCGGTTTTCAGTATTATGAAAATTTGGGTTTACGTTGAATTAGGATGGAAAAATTCGGAATATCTATTTTTGGTTTTGTTCATTACTTCTTCGCTTCAAGATAGTTTACGAATCGCTTCTAAAATAATTCAGATTGTAATGTGTTACATAATCTGTAGGTATAAATTAATTAACCGAATGAATGTGATGAATTTTAGGGTCTTTAAATTTTGTTTCAAACAAAATTAAGCAGTATGAGAATAAGTAAGTAAGTAAGCAGAATTTCTGTACATGTCACTAAGTGAAATAATTGTAACTCTGGACCTTTTTTCTTGGTTTTTGCATTAGACCCGTCTTCTATTTGTTGATAGGACATAATGTCGATATCTTCAATGAACACTACGCCCACTTAATTTTAGAAGGTTCTGTTTTTATTTTGTTTTGGTTTCTTTATTTTTTTTTCACATAGTTCGTTTTTTTTTCGAATTTTGTTTTTTGTTTCTTTACTTTATTTTTCACAAAATTCGGGGAGCATACATGTTAGTAAATAAATATGACTGTTTACTAAATTACAGAACCTTAAC
This sequence comes from Hyposmocoma kahamanoa, assembly GCF_003589595.1. Lineage (NCBI taxonomy): Eukaryota > Metazoa > Arthropoda > Insecta > Lepidoptera > Cosmopterigidae > Hyposmocoma > Hyposmocoma kahamanoa. Next base: position 10,569,057 of record NW_020653200.1, read on the forward strand.
AAGAAATAAAGTTGGCCAATCGAATCATGTACGCGAAATTTCATGTGAATACAGGACTTCTGCTCGTCCTCGCAATGTTATTAATGAAAGATGCCTGTAGATCAAACCTAAATACATATAACCAATTCCTATGGATAAGAACACTTACGTCATGTCGTTCGCCGTTGTTTACATACACCTCGTCTATGGAAAGACGGCCCGGTCCGCTGCCCAGTTCCCAGTTTAACACGAGCCTGCCATTTTCAACTGTAATAAACATGTCATTTTTGAAAATGAAACATAACAATTCGGATATATTTCAGACCAAAAAACTTCAACAAATTATAAATTATATTATGTCAAAAAATACGTTAGATACCATTGACTTACATTTATATGGACGTCGGGTCCGCGCTAAAAAGTATCCGAACTTATAGGGTGTTAAAATCGTATGCAGAGTGTTATTCACGCTTTAGTCTTCGTTTGTTCGACTGACAGCGCGCTTGTCAATGATGCCGTATTGTGTAATAAAACCTTGTAAAAATTACTCAACTAAAGTGAAAAAACAGAATGGTATATTATATTTTCAGTAAGTACTAAATTGTGTTATCGTAGTTATTATTTAAAAGTGTTATTTTATGCACTAGTATACATATATAGTACTTAATTTATATTTAAATTAATCGTAAATATAAATTACAAAAGCAATCAAATAGCTAACTGTATCTTTCCGGCTCATAGTTTGCGTAAAAGACTGAACGAGACCCAACACGTCAATTTCAATTGTTTCAAACACAATCGTTTAAAATATTTGGAACAAAAATTTCATAGAGTCGCTTTGATGCTAATATCATTATTAAAATATTTTTTAATACATGTTAGTAATACTTTCAAATATTGTTGTACTCTTTCTACGGCTTGGGGTTACGAATCAGAAGACCGAAAATACATTTGCCCGAAATAACGTTTGCATGAATTTCCATAATCCCGAAAGTATATTTTAGGTTTTTTTTAGAATATTACAAAACAAACCTAAGCTAACTTAATCTTTTCTATGTAATAAGCATCCAAAACTCCCTAAAGCATAACGGTTTTATTATAAATCGGTTTTCAGGATTATGAAAATTTGGCTTTCCTTAATGCGGGGCAATGTTGAGTGTGTGCGTTATTATAATTATTATTATTAATTAGTACCTAAGTGTTAGTGTAAGTATTTTGGAAAGCGTTTCTCTTGCGCAATCAATATCGCCCATTTAAATTTTGTAATTATCTCACAACGGCAAATTCCCTACTACCGTCATAGCCGTACTTTTTCATGCACAAGAAATATTTGCAAGAACTATGAGCAGTACGACTATGCCTGTTGACGGAATCAACCGTCGTCAGTGATAAACCGTAATAATTTTATTGAATCAATGTAAGCACTACGGCATATAGAAAAGTGGTGACGTTTTTGAGCGCAGTATAATTTCAGTACTATGCACGAACGGGTTAAGAAAATGGTAAGAAAAGAAAGGAAACCATAGCTGATGCAAGCTTGATAAAAGACCATTATAGTAAAGTTTTGGTATGTAATTACATCAATGAGTGAACTGTGCATAGAAAGGAGAGAATACAGGAATTTATCCAGTAAACATAGCTTGAACTTAAGGAGAAAGTGACAAGTATTAACAGAGAACATCTTACACCGCCAAAATGCATTAAAAATCAAAAGTTGGACGAATGACAAAACATACCAACTTAAGAAACAAAGAAGGTAATTGAAGCAAACTGACACTGCAAATTAAATAGGATTTTTTTAATAGTTTAAGCAATTTGTAGCTTTCACATGCAAACAATGCGTAATAATACAAATAGTACAACCTTGATAGCCTAACGGTTTGCACTGTGGGCACTGGATGAGAAATTCCCGGGTTCGATACCGGTAGGATCAATTTAACAAATTAATTTTTCTAAATGGTTCTGGTCTTGGCATTCTATTGTAAGACAATCACCTGGTCTGAAACTAGAGAACTCTCTGTACATACTCCCCATGAGTATCAGAGCAACAGAATCCCAGAGCAGAACCAATTTACAAAAGTTCATTTCCCATATTGGTTCTACCGGGAATCGAACCTGGGACCAAGAACAATGGAATTTATTTTGAGGCACAACTCAGAACACCCAGGCCAAAACAACTTTCGAAAAGTTCACATTTAGTTGATTGAGCTGATTTTTTACGGTTTTTAAAAAGTTCTGGAATAACTCGAAAAATCGGGTACGAAAATTCTCGAAAGTCAAGAAAAAAAAATCAGACACTCTAGCTCGTAATTAATGGCATTGTATAAAATGCAACATTTACATATAAACTTGATTTATAAATAATAAAGGCTACTCCATTATACCTGTGTTCAAGTACTTTTCACTAGAAGCTACATATGGTGCATTTTGGTAAGTTTCCAGTAGAAGCTGAATATGGTGTTTTTTGCGCCTTTCAATTGTTGCAAGCAAAATTAGACAGTACTGCGATGACATTACAATTTAAATTCAACGTTTTAGCTTTTTCATATTCCTTTACATGTCACTACGTTTAAATAGGTTGACTTGGGAGATTTTTTTCGTGGTTTTTGTATTAGACCCGACGTTTATTTGTAAGTCAATGTTAGATACCTATTTTTTGGCATTATATAATTTATAATTTGTATAAATTACCTATACCCTATACAAATTGCATGCGATTTTAAGAACCACATTATGACGATGTACAGACTAAGTAGGGAAATGTAAAAAGAACTCACTGCGTAAAAGTATGAAATCGCCATAATTAGGAGAGTTGATAGCCTCTCTTTGATAAAGCAAAACGCCGTCACTGGTAGTGTGGAACGCCAGAGCGATCACCGCTGGTTCCCCATCCCTATTGTCATAGCGAAGAAGACTTGCAGGCAGTTCCAGGTACCCGTTGCCGAGGAAGCCCACGCTTTGCAATAGTTTCAGAGCTAAAAAGAAACAAGTGGTTATTAGTTTCCATTACGATGATACTATCACGAACAGAGTATCGTCTTTTAGTGATGTAAGCCATGAGCTGGGTCGTTGAACCAAAAAACTTAATAATTCGTAATATAAATTCGTTAATTCATAATTTCACGTTGAGCTTACAGTATTTGTACGTATATCTAACATTGTAAGAACTGAACTCAAACCAGAGGAAGAATATAGAAGTACGTAAGCATTTGGCAGGTGGTTCCAGCAAAATCAAGAGGGCAATCGCAAGTGTAGTTCAGACGGCCGTTGCGGTCGTAGGCAGCAGTGTTATCAGGTTTGCAGGTGCCCCCGTTGCGACACGGACTCCTTAGACAAGGGTCGATAGGGGATTGAGGCCGGCGTGAGGGCAAGGGGACCCTAGTCTCACAGTATAGTCCTGTGAATCCAGTAGGGCAAGTGCAGGCCGTCGCGTCCGATGTGATGCAGCGCCCGCCGTTACGGCATTGAGAACACAAACTTTCAAACTGCATACAAATACATACAATAGGTTTAAAATAACGATATCGTATCGTATCGTAATAGTCGTATCTATGATCTTTATTGGATGCATAATTAATAATTATTATTTTAAAACTTGAATTTTAGTGTACATTGTTTTTATAAGTTATTACTTCGCAAAGTTAAGAATCAAACATTTAAGACAAATTGCATCCCTCGTGGAAGAAAAATGTTTATTGCTCCATTGGATACAAAGAAATGTAACCCACATCGTCTCCAATTCTTGCAACTCTATCGACAATATTTGCCGATAGAGTTAAAGAATTGGGGAGGATGTGGGTTATAATTTCTCTGTATCTAATGGAGCAATAAACATTTCTGGCGTAACTTCAGTGATGCCATTCTTCCATGAGGGGTAATAATATAGTAGCAGTGATCTCACAATCGACATACGACACCACTGACCTCAGGTATATCTCCGCGATCATCCCTGTCATCATAATTGCTGCATTCCTGCACGTTAGCCGATAAAATCGAAGCATTTACAATATCCACCCTTTCACCATACACCTGAACCTATATAGAAACATAAATAAACAAATGTAATATGAACAAGGAGAGACAGCAAGCTAATGAATAACATTCCTCTAACAAAGCGGCTTTACCTTCCTTTAAAGCGGCGCCTCAAAAACATGAGTAATTACCAAAAATAACGATCAAAACTTGATGAGAAGACCATCATAAATAAATTCCTTCACATTATTTACTTATAAGCATGATATTATACTTGTAAACAACTTATAAGTAACTAAAGCGTGTGGTCATTTGACATTATGAAATTTGGCAACTCACTCGTAAAAAAATATTCAAATTTACTTATTTTTTATTTTATTATTTATACATTCAACAAATTAACGAATAAATAGTTATTAACAATGAAAATAGGACTATTTCTTTGAGATGAAAAGTACCGTTAATACTTTGTAATAAAATCCATTCAATTATATTAATCAATTGTATCCACAGCAAAAAATGTTGTTTGTACCTATGTATAAGATACATATCGACACTGGAAAGGCGAAATTACTAACCTCCAAAAGGCCAAAATGTATTTTAGTACTTTCGCAATTCCAGTGACGATATCAACTTTGCACTTAGCCTTTCGCTCTGTATTTATTATACGAGTGTCAAAAGTAACTACGATTGCATTGATTTAGTGCAATTAAAAACATGAATGGGTCTGTAACTTACATCCTTAATGCAGCCGTTGAAGCCCCCAGTGACACCAGTGTTGTTATTCAGCA
>NW_020653200.1:10573898-10574111 GCF_003589595.1 Hyposmocoma kahamanoa
ATCCTGTAAAGTTCATATTATGTAATATTAGGGGTTAAAGTATGAAATTGCCGTTTTATTGCAATAGGTTCTTTGAATTTTCATAGAATCTTCATGGTTTGAGGTTTTCGAATGAAACTCTTTTCAAATGGTTTCTGTGATTTTTTTTTTTTTAAATTTGAAACAGTTGAATATCGACTTTCAATTGTTTTTGTTATTCAATTTAGACAAGAA
>NW_020653200.1:10579111-10584282 GCF_003589595.1 Hyposmocoma kahamanoa
AGATTTTCAGTACAAATCGGCAATTTCATACTTTAACCCCTATTATAATGTTTCTCTGTTCGGAACGCGGCAGATTCTCCAATACTTTAGTTACGAGGCGCAGTAAGATGATGCGGAAATGCCTGCTTTACTTCTGAGAGGTGAAAGTCAGCGTAAAGTTCAGCGTCAATGTAAGTGAAAGTAATTGTATTTTCTGAAAAATAATACCTTCTTAGGTAACTTTAGGTCCTCTTGGTACACATCGCTAACATCTATCTTGAGGGAGACGGCAGGGCCCATGCGAGTGATCCGTACGTCTGTCCACGTGTTAGCAGGCAGAGTGCGGTTTGAGGTTAGCACTACAGGTGAACCTATCGAATCAACAGGAAGCATGTATATTTTTTGCAGCATTTCTAAACTATTCCAAATAATTTTTCTTTATATAACATCAAGTGACGAGACGAACAAGTCGTACGCCTGATGGTAAGCTACACGCGTGTCCATAACAGTTACAGTGCCAATAAGAGCTTTAAATTGCAAAGATCTGAGGGGCACTACCGCTGCGCCCATCACCCTGAGACACAAACATACATAACGATGTAGTCAAACCGGCGAGCGGTAAAGCAGAGCGTTACAGTAGATTAAACGAAGTGGTTCATTACGATCTTTAGATATGTCCATATGCACTCAACTGAAATCCGTCTTAAGCCAATGCTTGCAATGCAAACAACACTCTTACCTTATACATTCTGTTAAGAGTGTGTTATCAATGCTTAAGCATTGGTTTAAGATGTACATAAGTTTAGTGAAAGTAGACATGAGCGCTATAAACAAAGTAAGGCAGTAATATGTTTTAGTGTCCTAAATTGGTTGTGTTACAATATCACGACAATGTTTCCATTTTATTTATTTATTTTTAAACAAGCCACATCGAAAAGGGTCCATTGAAAATCAGCTCTGTGGCTCCGCCGTAGTATTAGCTGAGTTGGGCCCTTTTCAGTGCAATACACTTTAAGCATAAAATCATAATATTGTACTTGTAACATGCGTTTGTGCTGCATTAATTTATTTTATTTTCTTTCATTTTGGTTGTCAAATCCGACTACCAAACTCTTGAGAACGCGACTCATAGAAATCCTTGTCAAAATCGAAATACCGACATTTCATTTTTCGACATTCAGAAGTACAATTCAGACAAAATTCGTTAATTATTCTTAGTTAAGAATAATTATATCTAAATGATTCACACCGTCAAAAGGATAACTACATACCGTCACCAAGGTCATAGCGGAACTCGAGCCTGCCGTTTCGCACTGCGAGCGATATGAATCCTCCATAACCATGTGCAGACTCCGCACAGTACATGATGATCCCGTCACTGACTGGCGCCGTTGGCTTCACTTTCATGGACATACGGAATGTTCTTGAAGATTTCGGAGGCTTTATCGCAAGGTAGGCGCTGCCTGTAAACGCTGGGTACTCGATCGACTGCTTGGCTTCGCAACTGTTTGAAAATGATATCAGAATTGTATGTCATATAATATCATTATTTTGAATTGCTAGTAGCCGTTGACGTAAAGATTTGAATTACGACCCAATTCTCTAGTGTGTAGAAAACTGTTTTGACAATTTTATTGAGAACTTTCAATTGACAAGGTTCACCAAGATATATAGGTAGATAGATTTTATAGAGAACACAAAGGAAACTCACTTTCTACCCGTGTAATTGACGGGGCATGCACATTTGTAGCCATCAGTGGTGTCGGTGCACTTGCCTAGCCCGCAGACACCAGGGCGGCATGCTTCCCCGGTGCGGTCGCAGTTGTGGCCAGCGAATCCAGCCGAACAGAAACATATGTATCCGCGCTCATTACGAGCTTCCTATGTAAATATAGTAAAACAAATTGAGATAAGGCCTAAAAAACATAGAACCAAAACGTTACTTGGTGACATGTAGTTTTGATCAAACTATATTAGGACATGCAGTATTGCTTCATCAACGTAGTAATAACAACCCGTAAAGTCAAAAAAATGTTATAAAGTCCTGATGAGATACGCAGAATTTCTTCTAGATGTGTTATAAGACGCAACAGCAAGAGATATCACGAAACCGAACACGTAAAGGCATAATTGGCATTTTTATGTGTCACTTAACACATACAATATTCACTATTATGCAGAGATCCTATTAAATTTCACGATCGCGCTGCTATAGATGCCTTCGTTAAATATTGCTTACGTAATATACATTTTGGACTATGAGATGGTGGACTCGAAATTTACGTTTGTCAGAAATATATGCGTGTGGCCTGAAATTTATTATTTAGAATTCTGCGTAGTTTGGATCGAAATTCACTTTGATAGTTTATAAAGATGTACACGTACTTGACAGACGCCGTTATTGAGGCAGAGGTTCGGCGTACAGGAATCGCATTCTCGCACGGCATACCGATCTGTACTGTCCACCATTATGTTCTTTTCTTCCCGGCCGAGGATTAACATGCTCACGCACCCGAAGAAGCTGTTAACATAAACATGTAATAGACAATGAACTTCTTAACTAGAATTAAGCTTTTAATATAGGATAGAGGCTTTTTAAAAAAAAATGTAACTAATAGGTAAATTGAAGCCATTGACGTACATACGTATTATGGTTTTTTTATGGTTTGTCTATATTACTTTATGGTTTCAATACTAAAAATAGTTTTAATAAAATACCACTTGCCTATAAAAGTTTTGTAAATGTACACAAGCGGTATTTTATTATATAGAAATTCTGTTCTGTTGAACATTATGCGATACCTCAGACGTAAGTTATTGTAAGTCAAAACACAATTTTTTGATCATTTTTTATGCATATTATAGGTTTCATATTGAAAAGTAACAAAATCACTTAATGTTATACTTAAATACTTTCAAACATGGAATCTATAACATACATAAAAAAAGAATATAATTATTCAACATAAATAGCAAAAAATGGTATTTTGACTTGCAACAAATTACTTGTGAGATATCGAGAAGTTTTAATTATACAGAATAATTGTAGCGAATACCACGATGTCATAAAATGAAATTTATTTTCGTATCTTTTCAAGAAAGCTGTAGAACAGTCTAATAATACATTGCTATCTGTTTATATGTGCAAATACCGCGTATGACAATGAACACCTCTTTTAAGATTTAAGTGCCATATTCAGTTCAGGCTATGAAGCCAGCGAGCCTAAGTAGTTTATTGTACTTATCATATATTCTCTGTATGTAGATAAGTAAGCAATTAATTTGGAAATACCAGGTAGTTTCGTAGGTAATTAAATATATAAATTAATAAATCATGAACCAAATAAAAGCTGATGCTGTGCCATGTACAGAGTAATACCGTGCTTACCCCGAAGCGCCAGCAAGTTCAGCGGGTAATTGGTTGTAATCGGGCACTCCTCCAATGTACAGAGGTTGGGCGAGGTCCAAAATATCCCACCGTTCCAACGACTCCGCAACGAATGGTCCAGTGTTATCGACGTCCATTGTCACTGCAGTTTTATTTCAAAATTTACTCAAAGCATACTGCGGATCGTAGTGCTTTTTATGAAATAGACGACAAATCTTGAAAGAGTTGATTTCGTACGTAAAATAATGGGTATAATATGGAATATAGAGTATTTGAGTCCTTTGCATACTATGCTATAACACTCGTGTACATACGTTTGGAATTAGTCTTGCTAAGACGAATAGTGTGCCAGGTGTTGAGTGGCAATGGTCTGTCGCCCCTAACAATGAGCGGGCCAGAGCCGGTGTCGATCACGAACTGCGGGACACCGTCCAATAGTTGAAGTGCAATGTAGTCGCCTGTACGATCATAGTTTTGACTGTTGTACAGTATCAGACCGTTGGAATCTGCGGAAAAATATCTTCATTTACCATTTGCAAAATACAAAATCAATTTCGCATACAAACCGATGGATAAAATTTTAAAAGAAATCAGATGGTTATTTAATTTTGAGTTTACTTACCACTGGGTTTGAAGGATATTTCGATATCAAATTGTCTGTAGGCGTCTTTCAGAGTGGGGAGCGACAGCCAGCTTTCACCGCCGAATTGTGGAACAACACCTTCCACGCGCAGGATCGCACGCGCCTCGGTCGCGGTACGTCTGTTGCTCACGCGACATACGTACGCACCCGCGTCCGCTTCCGTTACTTGAGCCAAGTGTAGATTTTGCTATGAATGAAATATTGTTTCATATAGACACAATTTGAAACCAAAGACAGTCAATAACAATAATAAAACCTTAAACCAACACATCAGCTTACAATGCCACTTAGTTCCTTCAAGTTTCCCATCTACTGAGATGTAATATTATCCAAAATAATCTTATGCACATATTATTTGCCGTAATATGATATTGTAATCGTTTTGTATCGTACCTCGGTAGTTCTCGTATCAGGAGGAAGCGATGTGTATTCTCGTCTCCACTCGTACTGTACGGGTTCATCGAGGTTATTATTGCAAGGGAGATCCACGACGCGTCCAAGAGCGACAGTGTACACCGTGTCTTGCTCGTTGATCGGCTGCGGTGGACTAATTGATACTGGTAGACAAAATATATATAGATAAAATAGTGTTACTGTTATACGCATAATTGTTCTCCTTTTTTTTGCTTTAGGAATTTAAGGTCTGTAACATCAGCTAAGCTACTGCATTATTCACTCTTCTTTGTAACGTGATAAGATTTTATTAATAAATTATATATATAAATTCAGTTTGAAGTCAATGGGCACGTCTGAACGACATGCATAAAGTCATAATTTTTTAGTTAATGCTTACCTGGAATGACTTCCAGTATAAAGTCTTCGTAACTAGCGCGGTTATATCGATCTCTACCAATGCACCTGTATAATCCAGCGTCTGCTTCTTGAACACCTCGTATTACTAATTTGGAGCCATCGCCGTAAGTCTATTGCAAAAAACCTTTCGATTAACAATTCTTCATTTTGTATTAAGCACCTTAATTCGAGATTTTGAATTCCTGTAGATAATACGTATTTTTCGTTTTCCTTTTAACTTTTTTAAATAGCCTCGTTATTTGCAATTTTCTAAAAAAGTAAGGCTTTCAATCAATTTTGAATATACGTGAGGCGCACTATAAGTTTCCAGAATGAATAAGAAAAAAATACTATAAATGGTCAGAAATG
>NW_020653200.1:10584382-10584890 GCF_003589595.1 Hyposmocoma kahamanoa
GTATCAGGTCGGGACTGTACGCAGGATGGCTCATAAGATCAACGTTGTTGACCTTCAAAAATTCATTTGTCTGTTTGGCCGTCTGAGAACTGGCATTATCGTGGCGCAAGATGATACGGCGTTTACGGTTATTTTTACGGAGTTTGTCAATAACATCCGGCAAAAAAATGTCATGTACCAATCACTATATATGGTACAACATATCTCCAAAGCAACATTAGCCACGTATCCAATTTCATTAAAAAAAGAAGCAATCATCCGCTTAGAGGCACTTTGCACGCGCGCAACTTTGGTTGGTTTCGGCTCATCTTGAAGGACCCATACGCTCGATTGCTGCTGTGTTTTGGGATCGTAACTATAAATCCATGTTTCGTCACCTGTTACTATGTCTCACATCAAATTTGACGCCCCTTCGTTGAATCTGGTAAGCATGGCATTGCAAGTGACGCGATCCGTTTTTTAAGCCTCAGTCAAATTGTGTGGAATCCACCGAGAGCACAGCTTTTTC
>NW_020653200.1:10584990-10608066 GCF_003589595.1 Hyposmocoma kahamanoa
CACAGCAGTGGACGGGCGACTTTCACGAAATTCGTTACTGAGATTCACACGACCGCGTTTGAATTCTGCAAACCAGCTATAAATAGTCGTTTTTCATGGTGCTTCATCGCCAAAAGCAGTTTGAAGCCGAGCAAAGCTCCGCTGAGCTGTTAAATTACACTAAAAGTCATAGACAATCATACTACGAAAATTTTCACGAGCTAAATCCATGGTGATGTAGACAACCAATTTCTAAATTGACGCCACAATGTAAAAACAAGTGACAGTCAGATGAAACAAACTGTATTCTACAGCCAAGGATTTCCATTTTCAAATATTGTAATTACTTTTTAAATATTGTTTATGTAAGTGGCCAGTTAACTTATAGTGCGCCCTATTAATATCAGGAAGTTTGTTTAACAAGGGGCCGACTAGCTTCGGCGTAGGATCATGGGAACAACTAATGAGAGCTTATTACATAATAATGCATAACGTATTACGAGTAACTTACGTGATTTTCCACGTACTGCCTTTGCTGGTTAGCGTAACGTTCCCATTCGGCTTTTACGTCTCTAGAGTTAGCTCTGCAGAGCACTTCTACATTTTCGCCTACCCTGAAGGCTCTGTTCGGTTGGTCAATCGTTACCAATTTCATTTCTTCATCGGGTTGACCTACAATACACATCTTTAGTGAGAAAATGATTTCAAGATCTTAATATAGAAACCGGACGATTTTCGCCCGATGCGCTGCCGATGCTAATCAATGATTTCCATAGGCTTCAAATTATAAAAACTAAGCAAGTCACAATAAATAAATTACTCAAGAGTTAGTTGATTTTGGTTAGATATATAATCAACCAATGTAGTACATTTGCCTTAACAACAAATAGGTACACTGCAACAAATATCATAATAACAAATGTCAATAATAAAAAGTGTTTAGAAAAGGTTTCACCGACACTCCACCCAACACGAAAATATACCAACTTCATGCTCTATAAGCTGTAATTTAATCACACAATTCCATGCAATTCTAAAAGCATTATTTACAACCAACAAAACTATGAATTAAATTTGTTGACGTCACTAACAATTTACATCTTGTAGTAATTCGATATAAAAGAAAGAAAAAGAAGTATAAAGGTCTTTTTTAAGAGATCTGAACGATAGCGATAAATCCAGCACAAACAAATACAACACAATCACGTCGCTATTACAAATCTGTGCTAGTATTGTTTTCACAGCACTCTCAAAACTTTCCCAATAGTAAGTAATAAGTCAACTTTAAATTTCATAATTTCGGTTTTCTAATTTTTAACATAAATTATTTGTATCTAAACAAACAATGAAACCTGAAGAGAATATTTTTTGAAATAATTAAATATAGCATTATCGTACCGACATATTTATAGAAAGAGACTAATAAGTTCCTATTTGAAGAAAATACGTAACAAGTTGACTTTTTACTTAAATTATTCACTTCCCAACCTGTACCTCAACATCTTAGAATAACTCCAAACCCTAATAGAATTACCATACGGAGAATTGTCGTAAAAGTCGTATAGCCTCTCCGGCAGGAAACGCTTTTCTTTTAGCAAGCAGCTTTCTTCATCGCTCTTGTCTTGACAATCGTAGATTTCATCGCACAAAAGGTCGTCATGAACGCAATGAGATCCATCTTTACAACGAAACTGTCTGTCTGTGCATTCAGTACCTTAATGATTAAAAAATTAAGTCTAATTTCTTATTTCATCATAATTCATATCTAGAAATAAATATCCATTAATATATTTATTTCTAGACAGTGAAATGGCATACATAAGAAAAATTCCAAAAGTTTCGTCTCCTACGAATTTCTCAATAAAATATATTCTAAGATGGACAGAAGTCAATCAGTTTTGTCATTGTACCCAGATAGATCTAATCAAGGTATTACTTAGTACCTGGAATTACTGCGAATAAAGGATTTTATTGTGTAGGTACACCATAACGTAATTAAGTATGTATAAATTACTCTAATTTCTGAAACTGGGTATACGGTGTAAGAACTACTGCTCAAGAACAAATAAAAGCTTACCTCAGCAATAGAATGCATTAAACACACATTAGTGAAGTGCATCCTTTAATTTAGAAGTTTCATCATACATAAAACAATAGGAACAATAAGTCAGGAATGTTTTAAGGTAGTGTGCTGAAACCATTGACTTACAATTATATGGACGTCGGGCCCGCGCTAAAAAGCGTCCGAACTTATAGGGCGTTAAACTCGTATACAGAGCGTCATTCACGCTTTAGTCTTCGTTTGTTCGACTGACAGCGAAGCTAGCAAAATTAGACAGTACTGCGATGACATTACAATTTAAATTCAACGTTTTAGCTTTTTCATATTCCTTTACATGTCACTACGTTTAAATAGGTTGACTTGGGACATTTTTTTCGTGGTTTTTGTATTAGACCCGTCGTCCATTTATTTGTAAGTCAATGGCTGAAACCATTATTTTTCTTAATATACTTAATTGACATTCATTAATCAATTAATGACCCTACATTATTCACTGCAATCTGTCAAAATGAATCTGACACAAACACAAGTTTGAATTAAATAACTCAATGCTGAAAATAATTATAATAACTTAGCTGTAAATCATTAAAAAAACTATCTTTTAGCGAAGCAGTAATTTCAAAAATTCTTCAGTGATGGACTTTCAAACTGCATCAATGTGAAGGCAGGATGACTTTCAAACTAAAATATTTATAAAATGCAAATTTTTTACATTTATTTGAATGAAGACTGGTTCATAATCTTAATTTCACAACAAGAGATATAATCAGAAAATAAAATAACATCAATCCACAGTTTGTCAGTCACACGTGGTAAACCTGCGTGAAAAAAGGTCTTATAACAACTCACAGACAGCAGCAGCGTGTATCCGCTTGTACATTTTTAAATGATGATGAAAAGAGCAACAGGGGTCTATGATCAAAGTTTTTTATTAAACCGGGCTGGTCGAACCACACACAACAAGTGACCTTTTATTTTTATAACATCGAGTGAATCGAGTGACCAGAGGAACAAGTAACGCGCGTGGTGTTAAACGACACGCCTGTCCAAAACAGTTGCAGTGCCGCTCTGAGCTTTAAATCGCAAAGATCTGAGGGTATTGCCACTGCGCCTGATACCCTGAGACATGTCTCACATGCATTATATACAGATATAATTTCACCAGCAGCCTTACACATTACTGTTTGGCGGCAGAAATAGGAAAGGTGGCCGTACGTCCATCTACGAACTCTATTACAAGCAGCTCTACCGTTACTAGATCTGACTTGCAGAAAAGGTTTAAAACCACAAGAATTTTTGAACTTTCAGCCACAGATTTTGGTGATTCTGCTTGTTTACAAGCAACAGTTTTCAATTGGTATGCTTAATTTAAAAGAAGACGGGGACGTTTTGAAGATTAAGCAAAGCCCGGTCGGCCGCCAATCGCTCTTACTCAAGATACCGTTGATGCTTTCGAAAAAAATATTTAAGAAAACTGACGAATCACATATGTTGAGCTTGAGCATCACTGGCCATTGGATTAGCAGCTTCTCAGGCTATTATTATTCACGGTCAACTGTCTCTCCATAAGCGTTGTTCGTAATGGGTTCCACACAAACCCAAAAAGAAAACGATAATTATACTATGCTTACTGCCAATTGATGAAACATGGTTAAAAAGTATAACATTAATACTGTCCTGAAACAAAGCGACAGTCCACGGTATGGCACTATGAAGATGTGCCGACATTTTTCTGCACGCGAGACACATTGCTACTGGGATCCTAGAAGATCAAAGGACAGTCAACTCCGAATGCTTTGTGACAAGTCGCCGAAATCAGGAATCCGGCACCTCCTCTGACATCACGACAATGCCGCTCCGCACACGTCTGCCAGAACATTCGACTATTTTTATTCAAAAAACGTATCTAACCTGCATCAGTCGCCATATTCCACTGACCTTGTGATTTTTACCTCTTTTAAAAATTTTAAGATAAAACTAAAAAAAGGCGACCTGCTTGAAAGCAAAGAAAATGCGTTGGCTGATTATACTTTAAAATTTCTAATGATGGCTACAGATGGTTAATGCTGGCTTCACACAGTCCGTGGCTTAAAGGGCGGCGCGGCCCTTGAAACCTCGAACCGTGAGAAGTCAGCCTAAGGAAGAGTAGTCATCAGTATTTTCCAATTAGTTTAGACGAATGGAAAAGTGTGTACGTGTCATGACGAACGCTTTAAAATAAATCGATACCCCTGTATTATTATACTTTATAGAATAAAATTTACATTTTTTTTTTGCCATTCCTCCACGAGGGGTGTGACATAATTTACATTTTTTGCAAAACAGCCTAATTTATTTTAATACATCATACGGCCCGCACTGATCGACTGCGAAGTAGACCATGCAAAACTGCTCTAATTGGAGTGAGTGTAGTGTAATAGCTTCAAAAATAACAGTCTGACTGAAATTAGAAATCAGAATAATTGTATAGAACTGAAAACAACATTGTTTAGTGTATTAGATATTTCCATTGTATTTTCCTGAAAATTCATTTGGTTACAACTAGACACAATGTAGCTAATATTTTGATTGTAATATTTTTCTGTAATATTTACTGTCACAGTGATGAAAATGCACATTTATAACAGCTTCATAACCAGTGTATCATAAGCAAACAAATGAATTTGAATAAATTCCATTACAATATCAAAAGCGAAGTGAAACTATAAAGAATTCAAAACTAGAAAGTAGAAAATATAAGAAGGAGAACTTGGAAATTGAACAGTTTTGCTAGGCATGCCTGGGTTAAAAGAACCTAAGGCGTTAATTTATAAGCAAAGAGAATACGTATTACTACATTTCCTCACAAAAGAGGGAGCACAAAGCGACTACATTGAAATGACACCCGTGTGTATAGGTACACTGACCGATGTGGAGGTTGATGTAATTGTTTGTTTTTCTTCCGTATCTGTCTTCAATTACACACACGTAGTATCCGCTGTCGGATTTTTTAGCATACTGGATGTATAAGGAGCCGTCGCTCCGCTGTCTTTGCGGGGGTATGGGCCTGCCGTTCTTGGTCCATCTAATCCTGACAGAGGGCTGCGTTACATTGCAGCTCAAATGTACCGTTGCTCCGACGTGTGCAAACTGCTCGTTCTCATGGGACTCCGTAGGCGGACCCACAGACTCCTCTATGAACGTTTATTTATTACCATGCAATCAACTGAACTTCATAAAGTACAGTCAATATTTGTAAGGAAACTTAAAAAGTAAGCATTTGAAATGAAAGTATGTACGAGTGAACCCGTTCCATGAATCGAAAACTTTTCAAAAGGTAAGTTTATGCAAAAAAATGATTCCTCGTCATGGAGCGGTGATAAACATTTTGATGATTGCAATAAATTCGTCAATTATACAATGCCTCTAGGTGAATAGCACAGAATCGTAACAGGTGCTTTTACAGTGCGCAACCTGTACAAGTGTCGTAAGGCGATTATGCATGTGCTTGTGATGTATAGAGTAATCAGATATGAGAGTCCCCATTGAGTGTAGTGACTAACTACTCAGATAACATAATTACACCTCTATGGTTACAATTCTATAATTCGATGCTAAGTAAACTAAGAAGTTGGTTAACTATTAGAAGACAGTTAAGATTATCTATTGTTGAAAACTCTAACACAGGCTGGGGACTCTGTTATCTCATCGATTACACATAAAAACCAGGCTTAGAAATGAAAGAATCAATTATACCTACCGTTGACAATGACTTCAGCGTCAGCGGTTGCATTGGTGCCATACCGGTTTCTAGCAAAACATTGGTATCTCCCGGCGTCTTCTACTTCGATTTGGTGGAATGTTAGAGTGTTCCCACGCGTCTCCATGCGTCTGTGATGAATTATATATTACAAAAATACTGCCCATTGACCGACAGATGCAAATCAGCATAAAAATGAAACAAGAGCAGCAGCTTTTCTAGGTAAACTCAAGTATATGTATAACTTTACCGAAATTGTTGCTTTAAAGCGTGATCAACATCGATCAGCACTACAAACTTTAATGCAGTGGTGCAAACTTTAAATTATTAGATAAGATTTAAAATTATCTTCTACTAACAACATGGATTACACTAGCGGTACCATTTGAGGGTACTACCTTAAGGTGCTTTTCGGCGAAGCGAGACGGGACGAGGTGAGATGAGGAATTAAATTTATATGGCAGAATCACAATTTTCTCCTCGCGTATCTTGGTAGAATTGTTGAGGATTGGTGAGGATGCGCGAGCTGAGAACGTAAATATTTGTTGATGTGGAAATACAATTTCTCGTGCGAGCTTGCGAGTGCTGCACGTTCTCGCGCGAGCTCGCGATAGCTATTAATATTAATTACGAGATTGTGGGGTATGTAAGGTTTGAGATTAAAAAAAGATGACAACTTTCTTCTTCCGTTAACATAACATAATAATAATTTAGCATACATAAATATGATCGCTAGACGAACTGAACGGCACTGTATCTGTCTATCTACACTACAGTGCGAGTTCGCAAAAGCTCGCGATGGCTATTAATACCAATCGCGAGCTCACGATAATTATTAATGGCGATTTTTGGTGCAAATAGGCTGGCCAGATTTCAATTCCCGTCTCACGTCGTCTCGTCTCGCCGCGGCCGTGGCAAAACACCCTTATTCTTTTATTAACTGAAAGCTTACCTAGAGCTAGATTTGTCCAAAGGTCTCCACAAGACATCAACGATATCGTCCCCTTCTACAATGCACTCGACACTTGGCGAGCTCCCAGGTAAGACAGTTTGAGTCTTCGGTTGTAAAGTGATTTTCGGCGGCGCCACAACGACGACGTTCGTGTACGCAGCTTGCTGCACTTCTTGAGTGTAACTATCGATTACTGAGCATTCATATTGACCGGCGTCGCTCTTTGAGACCTGTAAACGAATGTTAAGTTGAATTTACGGCAGCTTACCAGCACCAAATGTGTCTGTTAAGTATGAAATTGTTGTTCTGTAATTCTGGCCACGGGGAAATAAAATAAAGTCTTCTCAGTGAAAGATGCAGACTAGAAACTTTTTTCAAATAAAACTTAAGCGCTAGAATTTCAAATTTCGACTGTAATAATTTATTTTCATGTTGAGTTCATTTTGCATTTAAATCAACTTTTCTACTACCTGTTGAGCAAGTGACTCATTAACGACATATATAAAGTAACGAATACTCTGTGCGTTTTTTGTTTACCCTTTCCCACAAAAGTTTTAAACTAGGATATGATTCGAGTCTCTGGGCGATTAGAGCTTAAGGCAAATAATGACGAGTTGCAAGCAACATTTGAAGCGGCTCCTACGCAAACTATAGAGGAACTAACAGCATGAGCGATTGTTCATCATGTTCACAATATCTCAAAAGCCTGTGATGTGATACATAATGGGGGCAGTTGGTTTGCGATAAGACATAAATAGCAAAACTAACGTTGTAGATGGTAAGCACGGATCCTGAGGCAACGGCGTTGTTTTGTAAGGGTGCGTCAATTCTGTTCCAACGATTGTCGCCATTCACGTCACATCTGGAAAAAATAAGATTTAAATTTACATCTTTCGCCATTTTGCGGGATTTTAAAGAAATTGGTTTTCTACAAAGATCAAGATCTAGTATGTCATTATTTAAGACCTAACAGAAACTTGTCAGCATTAATAATGTATCAAAACATAAACCATTTTATCTGGAAATGATAAGGCTAGTTTTTACTATAACGACTATTGACTCAATGTATAATGTGTATTTATTAGACTAACCTAATGGTCGGTACAATGAATGACGACTTTATAGCAAGTTAAGGACGGGACAAGTCTTCATTTTCGTTGTGTAAACTTAAAACTTACTCGAGTCTAGCGAAAGGATCTCCTTCGTAAAATACCATGCTTCTGGGTTCGCCATTGTCAATGTAGGTATTTAAATCACCTTCGCCGCTACCGCCTTAAATAAAGCAACAATGATAAATTATTTTTGTGTATGGCACTACCTTAATTGGCGTGAAATTTATAACTGAGTTGCGTATTGAGGTGAAATCCTTCGACGGTGAGAATACAACTACGAATAAGATATTAAAGCATTCTGATTTAAAACAGTAACTACGTAATTTGAGATATCTCTTTTACACCATCTGAATTAGTATACAAAAACTTTCAACATTGATAACAGCTACGGAATTAAATTTCAATAGGAATTAGGAATACAACACATATAATTCTCCGTCATTAACGACGATAAACGATCAACAAATGTTAGGACCAACTGGCAACCCCTAGAATTGGATATGAAATTTACCTACCTTCATCAATAACTCCTCCGTCGCCTCTGGCAAATCTAATAGCGAATTGTTCCTCAGACGTGCCCGCTGCGGACGTAGCTGTGCACACGTAGATGCCAGCATCGCGTTCCGTAACTGACGTGATGTAAAGCGTCGCAATGCCTGGCGAAGCTCGCACTACTTCGCGATAGTCGTCCCCTGGCAAAATAAAAATAAAAAATTTGCTCGACTCTTGATTAAATCACCAGCATCTTCAATACCTCCCTCTCCATGTATATTTTACGTAATTATTCCATTGCTCATAAAGAAGTTTAGCATTAATTTCTTCTATGACTGCCTCTCTGGCCGAACGGTTACCATGCTGATTAGCCACGCAGAGATCCTGGTTCGATTCCCGGGCCCGGGAGAAATATTTCTATGGCTAGATTTATTTCTATCGTGAGTTTGGATATGTGTATCCATGGCGCCCACAATACAAGGTTTCCCTAGTGTTTCCCTAGCCGGGCTATGAATTGGTGTGTACTATTATTACCTTTTTTAACTTTTAATGAAAATCACTACTTTGTTGACTCTATAATCTGACAAACAGGATTGCAACTTACGACTTATGGAAACTTGAGGTTCAGGATATCCGGTAGCTCTGCATTCAACTTTTACATAGTCGCCATTTTCTACAACAAGGTACTGGCGTGGCATGATGGTGATTTCGGGAGGCGACCGCACTTTTAGCACAGCGCTGGCACTGGCTCGGCCCGCGACATTTGTTGCCGTGCATGAGTATTCGCCTTCATCATTTACTTCGACGCTTTCGAATCTGGAATAATAAAATTGTTGAATGTAACGAAATTGAATTTCATTATCATATCGCTCAAAGATGGTACAATAAGGTAGTCATTACTGTCGGTGGTTGAGCAATATATAAAGACTGAAAGACTTAAAGAGGCGCATAGTCGGTGTTTTGTAGAAAGAGCGAAAGTGCCATTTCGAAAAATTTTTCAGGGCAGCACGTTTTAGATTTTAACAACTTTTTTAAAATATTAACGTTCTGTTTTAAAATTCAATTTTAGTTTTAATTAACCTTCAGTTTTAAAATTGAATATAAAACAGGACGTAATTATTTTAAATAAAATCGTGAAAAATTAAAACATTTTCCCCTGAAAAAAAAATTGTCGAAATGGCGCTTTCGTCCTTTTTATAAAACACTGTCGTCGGTATATGCATGGCAAAAGTGCCTGCTTAGACTGAGCGTAATATCGATACATCAATAATGTAAGACGGACCTCAGCACATTTTGCGGCAGAATCTGTGTGGACAAAGACAGCTGTCTTCCACCACTCCTGTCCCATGTGACATCTGGCACGGGAACTCCTCCCAGCACGCGGCAATGGAATTCGAACTGTTGACCCAGAGGAACTGCTTGCTCGCCTTGAGGATATATCACGACTTTCGGTGGCTCGCGTTCTAAAAGATTATTTAATTGTCACTTACACAACCACAGCGAAAATTATTACTTTTTTTTTTCAAAACAAGTGCCTATGTAAAATATATATTATAAATATATATTTTACATAGGCACTTGTTTTGAAATATATATATAAAATATATATATAGCTAATTTATTAAATTAAGCTTAGGTTATTTATGTAATAGGACTTTTACGCCAAAATTAATCACATTCTTGAGCAACTTGATAAGAAACTGATCAATTGGATCCTTTGCCTGCATATTCTGTGCAAGGGATATTTTGCCAAGATGTAATGTTTTCTTACTTTCTATTTCAACGTAAACGAAGATATTTTCGATTGTCTCTCCTGCGATTACACCCTCGCACTGATAGTAGCCCTGGTCGTCCTCTTGCGCATTAGAGATGATGAGGGTATTGTCTCGTTGGCTTACACCAGGTCCAAAAGAACCGTTATGCTGTAAAGTATTTAATTATTTGTGTTAATTACTTAACAATAAAATTCATAAGAGTTACCAGATATTATTTTCAAAGAGCCCTATTAACAAGAAAGCCTACTTTCGAAGATATCATTTACAATTAATAATGTAAAAAGTACGAATAAAATAAAAAATACGCACCTTCTTCCATCTGATGAAAGGCAGTGGATATCCACTGGGCGTACATTCCACTGAACCGCTGCCTCCCGTGGGGATTGTTAAACGGTCTACGGGCACTGTTATATTGGAGGCATCTGCAGAATTGGGCGGAGAAGTAAGAATGACGATTAGTGTGACAGGAATCGATTGTACGCCAGACGATATGGCACGGCAAATGTAGACACCCTGGTTCTCACGCACTGCTTTATCGATGTACAAAACGCCGTTATCTGTGCGTACGTTTGCTTGGAATTCACCGCCGTCTTGCCTGGTGAGTTATAATATATATTTAAAAAGTGTTTTCGACCAATACATTTCCTCGTACGAAGATACGATCACTTCACAATGTATACCTAATCCATTCGATAGATCCAGCGGGCATATTCGAAGTTCCAGTACAGACGATGCGGGTGCTCTGTCCTTCAGTGACCTGCGATGTTTGCGGGGAGACAGTGAGGCGGTCGCTCGGCCACATCCTGGGGCGAACTACCACCATGGCAACGCGGTCTGTTGTTCCAATTGCATTGGTAGCAATACACCTACAAAAATTGAATTAGTATTAAACAAGTATAACAAATAATGTGTGCTTTGTAGTTCGCATATTCCCAGTCGGACATAGTTATGCAAACTAGAACCAACCCACAAAATGTCAGTTTCGAGATAATTAGATTTTAGTAAAAACAGTGTGAAGAAATAAATAGGTAAGTTATTTGAGACAAACAACGTGAGTTATGTGTAGCTTTGAGAATGATATGGGGAAACTATTATGTATCTTTTTATTTCGTTACCGAGAACCATGTTCTAGTTTTCGTAATGAAAACGCTAAACATCTACAGTACTTCAGTACATGTGACATGGATCCGTTTAGCATATTTAAAAAAATACATTATGAAGTTAAGCAGCGTGGTTCTTTTTAGCCATTAAAAAGTTACTTAGTTAAGGTTGGTACCCTGAAGGACATTTAATTTCACCGTTTTGGTTTGGTAAATTGCCAGGATCTTTTGTGAGCAGGTAAAGGACACGTCTGGTGTTCTATCTAAATACATAACTCAATTTCACTCGAGGAGTGGGTTGGTTCTTGTTTGCATAACTATGTCCAATTATAAGCAGCTTTTAAAGTTGTGTTTTTCTTGCAAGAATCAACTTCCGTTTTTTACTATTAATGTAGTTACATAAAAATTTTGATAAAATGCAAATTACTGCAAACTAAACGCAGCAGTCGTTAAATATTAGTAAATGATTCTGAATGACTGCACATCACACCACACAGAAAAACCTGAATCACCTAACTGAATTATATAAGAAGGAAACGACACACATATCGATAGCGCGGTTTAAATATCTAGCAAATCTTTGCATTGTAGTTATAATTAGTGTCTACTTGGTTCCTCTTAAATATTAGAAGTGCTGCTCAACCATTGATATTTCATAAAACCACAACGTACATTTAAAAAACCGCCTAAACAATTATTGGCAATAAAAATGGTCAGAGACTGAATTTGCCGCTGCTTATCGTTTATGGTCTATTTTTGTAAAGTCGTATTTTGATCATTTTACTGGAACTTTGCAGAGCTTGGCCTTAAAAATGTGTATGTACCTAATGAAAAGAGAATAAGTATGAATGTGATGTGTTAAAAAATAAATTCCTTTTATGCTGTTCCGCCGCCATTAGTGAGATAATAATCTCAGTACAGAGTACTAAAAAAACCGACCTCAAAAGTACGTGGAATTACGTCTATTTGCTAAGTTTTATTGAAATATCCCCTAGTTCGCCACTATACAGGACTTGACACTGGAGATAATAAAAATCGGTTCTCGGAAGCGGAAAAACGCCTTGAATTGGAGAAATAGCAAAGTCAACCATTAAAATAATTGCTCCTAAATTAAAGTTAGGCGCTGTTTATAAAAACGAATTTTTATGCGTGAACAGCCACCCTTAGAGGTAGATGATTTTCTTCAAAATAAAATGGGACCACTACGGAAGTACCCCCTTTCCAACAAAAAAAGAATCATGAAAATCGGTTCACAAATACCGGAGTTATCGCGTAACATACATACAAAAAAAAAAGAACATACAGTCGAATTGAAAACCTCCTCCTTTTTTGAAGTCGGTTAAAAATAGGTAAATAACTGCTTATAGACCTCCTTATAAATATTTATAGGTATACTGAAAATAGTTCATTAAAAAGGAATATGATTATAGGAACTATTTTCATTATTTCTTGAGAAATAAGTGTTGAAAGCAGTTTCGGGAAATGTTGTCTCTGCGATCAGTTCAATATCGCATAGTTTATTTTATGTTTGATGAATTGTTATTTATATGATTGAATCATTGTTATGTTTACATCAATAGTTTTCATTTTGTTGTGACTAATGTTTAGATACAAAATATCGTTTACTTGATGATATCCTAATGATAGCCTGAATAGGGATAAGCGCGCTGCAGGCCGTCTACTAAATAGTTAGAGATGACATTAGCTACCTGTATTCACCGGAGTCCTCCTGCCTCGCATTTTCAAGGATGAGAGTGCCATCATAGGTATTTGCGGACGGAGATAGGGCGCGGCTAGTGGCTCTTTGCCATGTAATTCTGGGAGCTGGATTGCCCGACACGATACACCGGAGAGTAACTCTCTCGCCTTCATAGTACTCGCCCGTGGGCGGGTCTATCGTCACCGTCGGCATTGTCATGTCGTTGCCTGAGAAGATCAAATAGGTACTTAGAACGAAACAAACATGTATATATTCCTAAACACTGATTGGGTCAAAGACTCCGCAATTTAGTAATAGTCATTAGGACGAATATTTTGCTTGCTTACTCACCCTTCGCGTAAAACACCCAATCCGGAACAACTATTCCAAGAAAGCGTTAACGTAAATGTAAGTTAGAATTGAAAGAAATTGTAATAAATACACATTTCTATTGTTGCGTTTTTCTCAAAATCTCTTAAGTACTCACCTGGTACTTTTAGGGTAGCAATAGCCTGAGCTGTGGAAACACCATCCATTGTCTCACAAATGTATTTCCCGCTATCAGACATTTGCAAATTTGTAATAAGTAGTATGCCACTCCAATTGTCGACTTGGCTTCTGCCCTGTGGTAAGGGACCACCGACCTTCGTCCAAGTGATAGGTAGGCGTTGGGTGGTCATTACACTTTGCGCTTGACAACTGAAATTAACGCTGCTGCCCACTTCTTGAATCTTAAAGGTCGGGCTGGTGATTCTAACAATTACTGTAGAATTGGGCGGTGAAGGCATTACTGGCTCTTCAGTGGTCGAACCGGTTCCAGCTGAAACAATACCCAGTTCAAAAGTATTTAAATGTAAAGTCAAAGAAATCCTCAACGGCTATAATTATTTATGATCAGCAACAGACAGGAACAAGTGAACATTAAATAAAATGGAACTGTATGTGAGATAAACATTAATGTACATGTACATTTTAGTGTTCCATGACCGCATTATTTATAGATTAATAGGCAATAAATAAATGTCACTAAAGAAGCACTCATGTAGGTAATAATAATTACTGATTTGTCAATGCGTGAACAGAAATTAAACGGCGTGGAACACTAATAGACACTCATACTCCAGCGGTCAGTTATCACTGACTGCTGTAGATGTGGCCAAACGAACATTCAAGACGACAGCCAGGAACCATAGCACAACATTAACATTGTACAACATTAATATCGTTGAACAAACATTAGATAACATCAAATGACGTTAATATATCACAACAATCACTGACTCCGCTGACAAGACAAATAAGCACGCCAACCAGGGCAATCGAAATACAAAGGCAATTATCCTCGCATAGAGATTCTTCATAGAGAGACTTCTCATAGAGATTGTTATATTACTTTGTTCATTCAGAACTTGTATTAAACATCTATCCTGAACAGAAGCGAAGGTCATCTGGTAGACCAGAAATTGTATTAGCTACTTAAACAAAATACGAAAACATACAATGCTGGAACTTGGAGTTTAAAACCCCTAAGATCACTCCCGTCGACGTAACTGTGTGGCACTGAACTGTCAAATCTTGCCGCGTGTCCCAGGTGGTATGCCACACACGTTCACCATGCCATCCATCGATATGACGCGTCGATTCGTTATAATATTTTTGAGCGGAATCCACTTCTCGTCCATCGGAATGAAACTGTATGGCAAGGGGCTCCGGCGCTTTATATTTGCAGGTCCATGTGACCGTTTTGAATAGTGATTCGGTATCGCCGTCATCATAGATTTTAGGATACAGTTCCATGACTACACCTAGTGACCGTTTAATAATCAATTATTTTTTGGTAAGTATATGTACTTTCGTATCGAATAGTTTTCAGGAAATAAAGGTATGTATGTAATGCTTGCTTATGCAATTGTATTAATTTATTATAGTCTTTACGTGAGCAAAAAATTGAAATTTTCTTACTAGAGACGAAAATTCTATATTGTCTTTATTTATCTATATTTACGGAGGAAACGCCAAATCGAATGAATTGTTTACTCCGTGGGAGCAAACAATTCATTCTATATTTTAACCCCTCTCCGCAGGAAACAAAAGAATTTTTCCAGTAAATGGAATGAAAAATATTTCTTTATGTAAATAGTAACATGTCTTTGAAACTTTCTAACTCACCAACATTAGAGCAGTCCGGTCCAACGAAAGGTGGTCGACAGTTGCATACAACCTCATTGCGGTTTCCAAGTTGACAATCGTGACCATTGCAGTTGCACTGGTTACACCGGCCGTATTGGTCAGCGTACCATCCCGGAAGGCAGTTTTCGCAACTTGTTCCCGTGTAACCAATAGGACACTTGCACAGCTGAAATATAATAAAATGTTTGTGTGTGTTTTCATACAATACAAAATTTTATTTTTCAACTAATTATTTTCAGCACTATCTTATATTGAAGGTTCTCCAATATTTGATTAATTTTACGTACCTCAATTTCTTTGGCAGGTGTGAAGCCAGGAGACAATTCGGTAACCGTGTCCATAGCAACGTCTGCAATGGCAGTAGACGTCGTTGTTCTGGACAGTGTTGCTCGCACCAGCACACGTCTTAAGTTTTTTAAAACAGCCATGAACACCGATCGGCTTGCTGGAGTTGCCGAATTGAGAACATACCACCCATTTTCACGAATTGGTACTTGGTAGCTCTAAAAAGAAAATAATGACAGGCTTTAACTGTTTTTTAACCTTTTGTACTTTCGCGGGTTTTTTTTATGATACCAAGAGACGGGACGAACTAGGCGTGCGCCTGGTGGTAAGCATCACGCCTGTCTATAACAGTTGAAATGTACACTAGGAGCTAAAGCTCCAGTGACAGTGTCCTTCAGCTCTTTGCGATTTTTAAATCGCCACTGCGCCTGTCACTCTGAGACATAAGTTGACAAGTCACATGCACTTATAGTTTCACCAGCACCCTTGCCCTTCAAAACCGAAACTCAGTAATGCTCTTATTACTGCTTGGCGGCAGAAATAGGTAAGGTGACAGTACTTCACTGGACGAACTCTTTCACAAGAAGCTCTACTGCTACTAAAACATGGAAAAGAACTGATGAACTTTAAACAGCCACAAATAATCATCAAACCTAACAATCAGTCCATCCGTTTGGAAGCCACGATGCCAGACCGACATAAAAATACACAGACAAAAGCTTCAAACTTTCAACTCCCACTTTTACGCCAGTTGTTAATGAAAGAATATGATAATGAGGGATGTGAAGACCAATTTCAAAATTTTCGTTTAAATATATTTTTGATCTTAATTAAAAAGAAAAAAGATTTTTACATTTAGTGTTTGAATATATATATTCAAACACTCTAAATGTATAAAAGAGTACGTCGTCCTGGTTGGCGTATCAATGCAAAACATCGAGACTTCTGAAGCTAAAAACATGAAATTCTCACTACCGGGCCCACTGGTGGGTAATAGTAAGGTATCGTCATCAAGGAATTCAGCATTTCTGCCTATAAAGCTCACACTGATGATTATTATGCCGTGGTATCCTTAGGCATGTCGAAGCATACCACGGCGCGACATAGTGCTCGCACCTAGCTCCTCATCAGATCAGTCGAACCGTTGCAAGCTGGTTTTATACCCGTTGTATATTTAAAATAAATATTTAAAAATATACAACTACGTAATAAAATTGGTAGCCTTGCTAAAGAAGTTGAGAATTATATTCCAAGAAAGAGAATATTTTTTTTCCCTAAGCTAACCGCAACTTAGTTTTTGTAGCTAAGACTAATAATTAAAATTTCAACTAGGTATACCCATATCTTAACTTAAAGGTATATTACAATTCGCCACCTAAAGCTTCCCTGCAGTACCATTCCATAATGCTCTGGCCAATTTTTGTAATGTACGAGTACGAGGCTGACGCGCGGCCGTATTTTACGCTATTGGTAAATGCATGCTACTGTACGTAATTTTTTTCTTACAAGAGGTTGTCCGGAACTCAACGGAGTAGGGTTGCTCCAATACACAGAATCCGAGTCTCCCACAAAGATGACGTCAGTACCAGGTGTCGACGTTTCAGAGTATCCACCGCTTTCGAACGTTTGTGTCAGTGATAGCGATCCACCGTAAGACAGTAGCCGGTTTCCTGTGAACCATGCCATTCATAAACGATTTCTTTTGGAATATGTCCTGATGTTACAAAATATTTAACGTTAATTATTTTATAATGTAAGTAATGGCTTTATTATTTACGCTCACCAGGGAAGACAGGTAATGACCAATACAATGTTTGATCAGGTGGACTAGAGAAAATGTATAAGAGTTCGCTCTCCTTGGGCGCGGGGACAAATTGATCATTGATAACTAGATCGCCGTTGAGGTTCGTGATGGAGTAGCCACCGTAGTCTATGCCGAACATTGATGCTGGCATAGGGATCCTCATATAATGTTCAGCCTGGAAGGAAATCATTCAGATATAATGTAAATACATTTGTCATCCAAAGACGAAGCGCGTAATTTATTTTCTTAGCCATTTGAAGAGTCAACTTTAGAGCATCTTGTACTAACTTCATAGCAGTCAGTAGTTACTCCACTGCAGTAACAAGATAAACAACCGAGTGGATTATCTTTGCTTAATCCGAAAGAACCAGGTCTGCATGTATTACAGAAATTGCCCTGCACGTTCTGTTTGCAACGACAGTAGTTATTGCTTTCACATGGCCCGTCTGTCCCGCTAGGATCACATCTGAAAACAATGATAAAATCTTGTACCGATTTTCGAAAGTATGTTGGATTATTATATTTTTAAAAAATATCTACAACAGCCAGCAAAAAATTTTTAGTGAAACTGTGCAATGATAATAAACAGTATTGGAATTTCGCCTACTGTATTACCTACCTACTACTGTACTGGATAAGAAGCCAAAAGTATTCGTTTGGAGAGTTTGATTATGATTATAGGCACAAGATTGGTGAACTTAAATATCGATGTCAGCTGCATCTTTAACGAAAAATAAGACATACGTTTGTTGAAAAGTTCTTTTTTGTTTGGAATACTTTCAAACTTAATTCCTGACAATTTCTAAAAATCGCTCAGAATCAGATTTTTTTATTAGTAGATAAAAAAACATACCTAATCTGCATCTTAAAAATCGTTCTTAGAACAAATCTTACCAAGCGTTTAAGAAATCGTTTCGAAGACGTTTGAATAGGGCGGAGACCACTACGCGAGCTCAGTAAACTGCCTGGAATTCAAACTGGCATCCCATGAGCTTGTAAATATTTAACGCGGCAGACACCGATATTTCAGTTCAATCATGTGCAATCAAGGCAATTTCGTAGTACCATAATGCTCACGTGGATATGATTTTATATTTATGCATGCACTGACCTAAGATCATTACACTGACGACTGACCACTTTTTTAAGCCAGCTTGCTGCTGTTTTAGAGTGGCCATCATGGGATAAAATATTAACTTCAAATATGTCATCAAAGTTTTTAAAAGTTACGATAATACCTTGTTTTTTGGTTTTATCTTACTATTATTTTCTTTATGGCGGCCACTAAGCCTGTGCCAGTGTCAGTTTTATAAGAATAATATAAAAATTATGGGCATCATCGCCAGTATCAGTTGAGATTTTTTCTTCCTCAAATGCAAACAACAATGCTTAATATTTAACCTGTGTAATATTTAATTCCGAAGAAATCTCGACAAATAAGTTGATAAATAATTATAACTTTTTAATAAAAAGAACTAATCTCAAATGTTTGTGGAATTACGTCTATTTGCCAAATTTTATTGAAATCGTGAAAAATGGATGAAATCCTATAAACCAGATTCATCCTCTAATTTACACCTAATTTGCAACATTATAGGTGCAATATTTTAAATTTAAATGGAACTACTACTGTGTATCCCTTTTCCAACAAAAAAAAAGAATAATACAAATCATATTATAAATGTCGGAGTAATCGTAACAACAAAAAAAAAACAGTCGAATTGAGAACCTCCTCCTTTTTTTGACGTAGGGTAAAAAACAAAAAAGAGCTTTTTACTTTTTATTTATTTAGGGGCTTTGATCATTACAGAACATGTCGGCCCCGTTCTTGCCCTATTAGAAAAACAATACCCCAAGAAAACAATAAAATCCAGACAGATAAATAAAAACACTCCTAACCAAACATGTACACAAAATCTTCGCTGAACTACATGTTATTTATGAGATACCTATTACGGACATTAATGAAGACTGCATTGACTTACAATTATAAGGACGTCGGGTCCGCGCTAAAAAGCGTCCGAACTTATAGGGCGTTAAAATCGTATACAGAGCGTCATTCACGCTTTAGTCTTCGTTTGTTCGACTGATAGCGAAGCAAGCAAAATTAGACAGTACTGCGATGACATTACAATTTAAATTCAACATTTTAGCTTTTTCATATTCCTTT
This sequence comes from Hyposmocoma kahamanoa, assembly GCF_003589595.1. Lineage (NCBI taxonomy): Eukaryota > Metazoa > Arthropoda > Insecta > Lepidoptera > Cosmopterigidae > Hyposmocoma > Hyposmocoma kahamanoa. Next base: position 10,604,350 of record NW_020653200.1, read on the forward strand.
ACATTTCACTACGTTTAAATAGGTTGACTTGGGACATTTTTTTCGTGGTTTTTGTATTAGACCCGTCGTTCATATAATTGTAAGTCAATGGAAGACTGCCATAATTTAAATAAATGATATATTTTTACAAAAGAAGATTTTACCAAACTACCATCTTTATAGTAATAAGTCAAATCGTTTAAAAAACTAAAAGTGACGTCAAATCAACCATCAAAATGAAAAGTACCTATCTAAATAAATTGTCTATAAATAAATATTAGAAATGTAGAAAGCAGGGGGTTAAAAATCACCATCGAATCACGTATATATCAGTCATGACTTGAAATTGTATAAGGGATTGAAATGGCCAAGGGTAGTGGAAAATCAACAGCAGAAGGTCCGGCCATCGCTGATTTTAGTTTCAGCCTTAACCAACTGATGACCGCCATTGGATCTGTGATTATACTAATTCTACTGTTTTTAGTCGTATGTCATGTTCTCAATTCATCTAAATAATGCAAGCTGGCGATGATAATCCTTGTTATACTGTAGACCTTCTACAGATTTTAATTATCGGATTCGCAATCGTTTCCCTCCTGATTGCCATGAATTATCTGTGCCAATACCCCCAATGCGCCTAGATACACTTAAATTTGGATGAAATTTGATGAAATTTGGATAGGAGATACACTAAAAAATAAAAGCATACTGGTACGATGCACTAGCATCTAATTGAAGATCCGGTATGGCAGAAATGGATAGCGGTTTGGTTGTGCACCTTTCAAGCTTTGTTAACTTATTTGGTAGCATGGTAATAATCAGTGCAATTTTAACTGTTATTTGCTACGTCATGAAAGGTAAAATATAAGATAATAAGGTAAAATATCATGCTGTTGTTAACCTATTCTTAATAAAGATCTTTAATTTCAATTTGAAAAATGTATTATGTATTTAAACCTATGCTTAACTACTAATTATCACTCGTAATTGTTTGTTGTTTCTTTCCGATGTCATGTGAGCTCTATCTAACACGTGTGTTTGAGTTCACTAGTCCTGTGAATGATGGATGTATCAACAGAAGTAATAATTTAGGTGAAAAGTAAAAGATTTTGATAGCATTTAAAAAAAATATATTATATATATTCTAAATTTTCCTTTCTCTATCCACAATGTATAGCACAACTAAATTAGTTCTTGTGAATAATAATAATCACTTAGGCTTTCTAACAACTGTCTTGTATTCTAAGATTGGTTTTATATCTTGCTGGCTGTTTGATGGGTATTTTATTAGAAAAGGCCTACGCAAATTGTAAAATACTTCTTAGTTTATTTTGTACATTAACATTTTGGGCATCATATAGACAACCGTTATCAATATCAACAACAAACAAACACTCTTATTTTAGACTATAACGTGTCGTTTTTTTTGTGTAAATGAATTTAATAATACCCTTAAATATACACTTAACACAACTCTTTAGAAACAACTACTGTTAAAATAAAAACGAAACTAATGTTTTATTTCATTTATGTTTTATTTTTATGCTACTACTACAATTGATAGCGCAACATTAAAAAGAATAAACTTAATAAAGACTTGAGATTACAGCACACCCCGGACACTCCATACATCGGTTGAAAGTTATTTACCTTCTACTATTACATACAGCAAAGCGCTATCTGCACACGCGCAAATATGTGCGTGAAGTGGCAGGGTTACCCATCACTTTCTCGTATCTATTACGTGATAGGAGCGGCGACTTCACGAAAATTCTAACGCGCATCAGTGATCTATAATTCTATTAATAGTATTATAATAATTACATATGTTGAATGTGGTCTGTGGTTGAAGTATTTATATCGATATAATCGCAAATCCAAATTTCCAACAAGGATTTATGGAAAAGATGATTAGTAGGTATACTTGTTTCAAAATTGCTTAATAGTTTTTGATCAATCAAACATGTTTAAGCTTAAACAATTATAAATAAAAGCTTAGCCGAGTTAAAATGGGTCTGGGCTGGTCACATCTCCCGCGTGCCGAACGAGTCGTAGGTTAAGAGAAACATGGGGTGGAAACCCCACAACTCATAACGGAGACGCGGTAGACCATGTCGGCGATGGCGGATAATTATTTGTCCCTTTTAAAGTACTGGCCAGATGTAGCCCAAAATCAGGATCAATGGAAACATGGGCCTTTGCCCAGTAGTGGTGCAGAATAGGCTCTTTATTTATATCATAATGTAGAATTTGATAGGTACTCATACATCTAACTTAATCTGACAGGCGCAGACAATACTTGATGAACGGTGTAAAACACTACATTTATACGATTTTTGAAGACTAACGTCCGTAAAAATGACACACTCAATAATATATCCAGAACTCAAAGGGGAATTATAGACCCAAATGAGCTGAAGGATATAATAATAATGTGCTATTAGCTAGACAAACACGCCATCTGCTGAAACCATGCTAAATTTAAATAATTCCCTGAAGGACTTCCCTACCCAGAGTGACATAGGTAATGGACTCTAAAGTAACACTCACTCAGACCAGAATTAATTAACAAATTCATATTTTTAACCACATAGTTTCTGTATTTGCAATTCCTACATAGTTTAAGTCAATTATTAACCACTATTCTGCAAGCACGCATTGCTCGGTAAGTTTACTTGGTCCTACAGTTCTAACATCCGCCAGATTATCATCATCAACATCTCATCTTTTTTTCTATATAGACGGAGTCTTCCCAGTAATCATTAGATCAAAAGTTGCAGTCGTCACAAGCGCACTTACAATTATATCACTCTCCTCTAATACCTACATAAAAACAGCAATATCTATTTCAGAATACACTTTTAATTTTCATAATAGAAGGTAAGTAGGTTATAAGACTTACATTTTTTATTTATGCGAAATTGATACCAACAGAGAAAAGCAAAGAATTATCATTATACAAGTATCGGCGTCGTATAAATCACTATTGAATCGATTCAATAACGGTTTATTAGCGCATTAATTGGTAGGTATGTGAAAAGAAATAGATAAATAAATATAGAAAAATGGTTAGTTACAACTTGTATCTGCCGATACACGTAGTTTATTTAACTCTTTGTTTGTCTGTACAGGAAATGAAACATTGTCAATAACCTGAATGGTTTGTTTTTTATTATGCTTACTGGTTGAATTTTATTACTAGGTGTCCCAAAGAGCGTTTTACTATGTTTTAATAAAGTTATATTTGTCCAGATCATTGTGGAAATTATAATTTTGTCATCAAATAGTCAACTAATTATTACTAAAGTCACATGTACAGATGATTCTTCGTTTCGATCGATCGTCACGATAATGGTATCGATCCGTCATTACTTCCCAGGTGTTCGAGTTATTAACGATGTGTAACGACATAAACATACACTATACATCGATTTGGCGGTGCGATCAGTATGAAACGATGGATCGTGAAGACAAATAGTCCCGTACATAGAGGGCTTAAGACTTAGCTGGTTTTTGACTACTAACAGATTAAAACCGCTCGAGAGACGAATACAAGAGTGACAACGTCGCAGCCAATAATTAGTTACTAGTGATAATCGTTATTTACTTCTTCTTCAAGACTAGTGGTGGCCGCCATTAATAAAATAATAATACTTCTTCTTTTTCTTTTTTTTTTTTTTTTTTTTTTTTTTTTTTTTTTAAACAATAATACAGTTTTACTTTAAATTTATTTTTTGC